>NW_019213428.1:0-84023 GCF_002532875.2 Varroa jacobsoni
ATGTAGGTTAGGATAAAAAAAAAAAAAAAAAAAAAGAAAAATTACACTTTTATCATATCAGCAAAAGTACATTTAGTGTTAAAACATATCTTTTACCACTTAGTTTTGTCATATTTTTTTCATAAGGCTCTACAGGATACAGTAGCACTGCATATGGATGTAGATTATCTTTTTATTAAAAATTAGCTTCATTTATTTTACGTAAGCTAAAAGATAAACCTTCAGACAAGACTACCTCTATAATAAGCTATGTAGATTAATGTGTGGAATTTTTGGTCGACCAAGTTACTAAATATGTTCTCTTTTAAGGTAATCTTAAAGAAAGCTAAAAGGAAAATTAGAGAATTGCAATAGTTCTTTAAAACGATTGATTGCGAATTTTAGCTATATCCAAATAAGGCCGTTAAGTTTCTCTCTTTATTATAGCGAACAAATCTGTATTTATGGGGAAATTTGAACACAGGAACGATATTTCCTTCGTTCGTCGCATACTGAAAGACACAAAACAGACGCAAAAAGAAGAACTGAAAAGACGCAAACAGAAAGATCTAACTGCCTCGGTCCTAAATATTGGCATATATAGACACAAATGTTAACGAAGTCAAAAATGTTGGTGCTTTCATGTGTGCTCTATATAACCGTGCGATATGTGGATCAAGCCCATGGTATTATTAATCTGTTATCACAAGAATGACATATACATAATAGTCAACAATCTAATTAGAATTTAATTCTAACGAACGTGACATCTTTTACCATATGTGCTGGTAGCGTAGGGTAAAATGAGCATATAAGATTTTTGCTGTCGGCTATCGCTGGCAACAAGTGGTTGTTATTTGCCTGCTCCTCTTTCCCCAATGGGTTTGTTTCTGGGCACCGTCACGTGGCCTCCGCCGGCAGAAGCAGCCCATGAGAAGGAACTTGTTATGAACTGATTTGCAACTGGAGAACAGTGTTCAACAGTAAAGGCAAAACCAGTCGTAACTGTTGTAACAACAACAACAACGAAATTACGTCACTCGTTGAGTGTAGCGAGTACAAAAACCGTCAGCTTGATGAGGAGCAGCCCTAGCCATCCGTCTCTACGAAACCTAACCGTCGCGGCCGTAATCGGCGACTTAGCTTTCGCAGCGGGCTTTCCACAGCCACGGCAGCTGAAGCGCCTACCATCTGTTGGGGCACCCAGCACTGCACCTTCCACACAGCAAAGCCGGCAGGATATGGGAGCTTGGGTGGGCTTCGATAGTGGCGATAGCGATGGGTCGCAGGGACTTCGGATCGCGACTTAGGCGAATAGACGGCAGGCAAACAGGCGGGTTCGGTAAGGGGGGTTTAAAGAGAAAGGTCGGCAGTGACTGTGACCACTGACGCTGCAGACAGGACAATTTCGAACGTCCAGGAGTCAGATTGCTGGCACTCTGTTCGCCGGAGCGACGGATAGCGGACCGGGCCGGTACCGCAGTGCTTCCGCGGCCTCGTGCCGTATTCGCCATGCTATACTCTGGCACACAGCAGCGTTATAACAGCTGTTACTGTTGTTATATACATATATATATATATATATATATATATATATATATATATATATAGAGAGAGAGAGAGAGAGAGAGAGAGAGAAAGATTATATGAAATCGCAGTGCAGCGATATCGGATAAAGCAGAGCCAACAAAGATTCTAGTAGAAATAGTAATTAACGAGGTTGTATGCCTGGTAGACTTGGTAATGGGTGTGTACTATATGTAGCCATAATCTGATAGCGTGGATGAGATTTTAATCAAGTTTGGTTTCGACCGGAAGTCCTTGAGTGCAGGTATGTGTTCATCCCATATTACTGCTAGTCTCATACAGAGAATAGAAGTTGCGCCAAGGTATTCTAATAGCGATAGTTTCGTGCGACCTGCTGCCAATCGCTTTCTTTCTCGGCTGTCAGGCGAGGTCTGTTAACAAACTAGCTTAGTAATCAGTTTTTCGTCGTCTATATTGTTGTGTTGGATGGTTTCTTTATCGCGTCATGATGCCGGTGTAACATGGCTTCAGGAAGAATCGTTTACGTCCTGTGCATTTTACCCTATGTTGTTCACGGCAGTGCTACACTGAGATTTCAGTTACGCCTAGAGTTCGAATTGAAGCAGCTGCATCGTCCGAGTAAAGATACTTACCGCGGCATGCTTAAACAATTATCGTAGCTGCTTTGTAAGTTCCCTTGACTTTTTTAACCGTGAGGTCTATGCAACAAGTGCCGTACGTCGAGCTCACACTCTATCACTGAGGGCAAATGGAAACTAAGCGCGAAGCGGAGCCGTATCAAAAGTGCAAGCTGAATCGAATTGACAGGATGATGAAGGCAACAACAAAATTATGCGCGAGCTATTGTTTTGCAAGGCGAATCGTAAGCTGGATTAAAACTGTTGTCCAGCGCGGTCTCCTTTTACTAGGAACGACAACAACAAAGAGGACAAATGAACTTTACTTCAATGAAAGTGTTGCTTTTGAGTAAGCTCAGCGATGGGAACACAAGTTGCTTAGTTTCGGGTAGCCAGCGTCATAATGCTGCTTCCATTCGAGACATTTAAAGACAACCTCACGTATTACTTCGGCGCCTCATTGACAACAGAGGCCGATGGAATCAGCAACAACCCACTCAAAAGGTAGATAGATAGCGCCTTAATTTCTCGTTTCTCCGTTTGTACCGCTTTCATTCTCGCAAATAGCACGCCACTTGGCAGAAACAGGAAAAACTAGTGAGATAAAGAAATGGATATGTAAAAAGATGCACAGAGCATCGATGGGTCGATAGTGAAGCTACGAGGGCAAGTTATAAGCTACAGATGGCACAGCGCGCGTATCTTACGACGCCGCAATAGGACCAGGCACCAATTTTGTTAAAATTTTGAACGCTTTTAGACCGCATTGTCTAGGAGCAGACACAAAAGGGTTATAGAATGCGATAGACTTGATTGAACAGAAGACATCATATATAGCTATCTATAGAAGTAAGCCTCCTCGGGACGTTTCCTTAGAGAGGCCAAATCGCCAATCGAGATTATATAGCGTTTTAGTTACGATCTAGCGGCAATCTGATGAGGATCTCTAGTGAATGTGCAAATTGTGATGGCACATTTAGCATGTTCACCTGAGATATACGTTGACATTTGCTATACTCGCCGACGGGGTCCACTGAAACCGCGTTGTGATTTAGGCGCCATTTCCGATTCCTTCTTCAACCCTCGGGCGAATATCGAAGCAGGATAATGCTTAGCTATTTCGAAGGACAGACTTTTTGCGGGTTATACGGACGCCAATGTGGGCATTAATATGCAAGGCTGGACGACTTCACCGTCGTTTTTTGAAGTGGCCACTTTCATTAGAAATAGGTCATTATTGGCGGTACTTCAGTAGACTCAATACGTCCTATTCGAATCGAATAGCATTGTATCAATTTGAGAGCATTATAACATATCTGTTAAGTAGTTGTACAGGCAAGAGAGCGCGCTGCACTTCATCTCATCAAAACTGCCCTCTAGTTAAACACTAACATTCGATATGCATTGCTTTAACTGGCGATAAATTCGGCAGTCAGGCAGAACAAACACCCTTCATATAGATATATGAAAGAAAAGTGAGCTAATTCAGAACAACTTCAACATAGGGTATCTCACTATGTCAGAATTTTTACCCTCGAACATTTATTATAGTAGGCGTAAGATAGTAGGCGTTCCCCTACGTTTAGTTTGTAGAAAAGTTCTTCTTCCATTTGTACGGTTTATCTTGCGTACCAGTTCGTTGTACCAGTACCATCCAAGCACCTGAGATAGGCCTAACTGTGAATCAGTTAGGAACATTGTAAAATCCTGCTGTTTCAGTTGGTATCGCAAAAAGTTTATTAAGCCAATAAACCAACAGAAACTTTATTCGAATGTTGATTGGCTTGTATACGTCGCGCTCATTCACGGTACGTACGTTATGTACAACGTAAATTAGGAACACTACGTACTTCTAAAAAAATCATATGACCTTCGACGACAGTATGATATTAAATTTTGATTCCTAATCATTTGGAGGTTAAAGCAACGGTCGAATAAGAGATTATTTGTGTGACTGACCACGGTTATGGTGACGTCATTCGGTCCACACATAGTAGAAAGTCTCGTGGGATTTTGTTATACATCTGTGGATTTAGGTGGCGGTATTACTAAATGCGAAGTGCTCTATAGAACATGTAGCATATCCTGCGATAGTAAGCTATTCTGCTTATTTGATACACATTCGTAAGGCTTCAAGTGTCCGTACAGAAACTCTGTCTGGTGAAAATACATCTTCACATTCAAAATAAGAAGAACATGTCCTCCATTTTTTTCGAGCCATTCTAATACGTGTGCACCTTGGAATCAGATTTGCATACTTAGATAGATCTAAGAGGAATTGTGGAAAATTTATACACAGTTCCTGGATGTTGAATTGGATACAACAAAATCTTTAAGGGGACCTAGTTGAAACTTTCATAGCGAGTACAAGTATGTGTCTAACCTTTTGTAGCTGGTGTTATTTGAATGAGTTGATGCGTTCGTACAAACGCAATTAGGTGTATTTCCTGCTTTTCCTCCGCAGCTTGTCAAGGATGTTACGAAACGTTCTATTTACTCCTTGCCAACCGCACAATTTAATCTTTCTTACTGCCGCTTCCAATATAAGAGCTTAACGCTTATGTATCATTGCCATCTTACGGTTCCCCTAGAGATTCTTGTTTGCATTTCATATGAAGGATATTGCACACTTAGCCCGTTAGTAAATCATTTTAATTTGAAAGTAATCGGGGCTAACTAGGAATTGTCCAGCACCTGACCTGGGCCGTTGAGACTAAAGTAAAATAGAACGCAAGTATTCGATCAAGGCAAAAAACGGGTAAACTGATATCTCTGAGCGGAATACCTTGTCTTCCTAGGCTGCATAGATAGACCCAGAATCCTTACGCTACAGGAAGTGTACTTCACCCATAAACTAAGTGTTCACGACGACGCTGCATATACATACTTGAATCTTGCGGTGAGATGTTGAACGGACAAGTTCCCGACTCACTGTTACCGTTAAAGAAAATATGTTAGTGACACAATGCTATGCGCTATATGAATATTATATGAGATCAGTTTAACCTTTAGAGAATCTTAGTTAAACTGGCTCAGTGACTCAACTGGAGTTCGACGAAAACGATCGAGACTAGATATTTCGAACCTTATGTGTAAGTATATCGTGCACTAAATCGGTGATTTCCAGCTTGCAAACAACAAGACTATGTGTAATTCTGTCAATAGAAAATGAGATCTCAAAGCAAAAAAGCTATTTTTACTTATTCCGTACTCTAATTTGTGAAAATGCATAATAGGTATCGACAGTAGGTTAGACATCAGCTCTGTACATATATATATATATATATATGTCTAGTCAGTTTACAGCCAAATACAGTAAGCTGGCAGTCACTTGAGTACGACGACGTTTTTTCTCGACTTTCTCGAAAAATCGTTTGACGCTTCCTCGTCCAACCTTTGTTTTTGTCTATGTAACTTTCCTACGTTCTCTCCAGAGTCAATGCTCGGACTGTCTTCTATGATATTTCGCCTATGATAATTACCTTGCTTTCTTCTTAACGAAAATTTCATTCTAGCTCTACGATGGGCCTCACGTAGGTCTGAATTGCCACCGCTGATTTCGCGGGAACAGCTGCCAAAAACTACTGTTTTCGAAACCGACGGCCATGATTATTTCTTTCTGGTTGTGCTTTTTGTTAGGAGTTACATCCGTGGTCCTAGGACCCCCAATAGAAACCTCAGTCTGGTATGGAAGCTATGTGTTCCACCGGTCGCTATCTAATGAGCGATTCGCTTGAAGCCATTTGTAGGGTGTTGGTCATCTGTGCTACGTCGGGGCGCACTTCTGTCCAGTTTTCGTCATGGTGCTTTTGTCACTGCTAAGTCGTGTAGAGACAGTGATGACAGCGAAGCTAGAGGCCGATCGCTGACATCTCATGATTGCTTTCGAGGCCTCCAAAAAGGACCATGATGACTCTACACACTGAAATCAAAGCCTGAATGTAGTAAACGGCTTATGTCCAGTTGAAGTTAAATGAACAGTTCACACACGGTCCCGAGCAATACCCGAGCTTAAGGTTCACTGTTCCTTTCGACACCTAGAAGCCGCCTAGTTGCCAATTGCTGTCAGTAGACACAGAGGCAGCTAGAAGAAGAAGCGAGCATACAATTCACATTCCGGCTTCAGCGATTGAAGGACGATGATGTCTTCGAAATGCATTGACTGAATCTAATATCTAGACAGACAGTCCGGCACCAGATACGGACCGTCATCAACGAATCAGTCAGCCGTAGAGCAAGTTAGAAACGATTGTTTCTACTTAATATTTACCTATTACGCTTGGCGAACTTGTGTTGTCAACGTTTATTGTGAAAAGAAGAAGATCGAAAAAACCAAATTACAATAGCCACAGCTGTCTCCGCTTTCACTTTTATCGGTAATGATATTATTCATACACGCTTGTTTGATCGCTGTTTCATTCATGCGCGAGAGATAGACAATTAAGGCAGCTGAATAGTTGAATTTTAAAAATGTACATGGTATTTTTATACTGTTTGTAAATTCATAGAGTTTTAGCGAGAGAATAGACGAATCTGTTTTAAATCAGGGAAATAACAGTTGTGCTAAAAGAAGGGTTTTGTAAGAGTACGTCCCTTGTGAACTATGCCTGCAATAAAGGCTTTTATCTTGATGGTGCCGTTTTATATTTCGTTAAACACTTCGTTAGGCAAGCACTGCTATTGTAAGATGTATCAATTGTCGAAATTCGTGTATCTATTGATATCAAGTTATCGTCCATTTCTGTGATCTAACTGTTATTCTAAACACAACTTGTCCTAACTAGAAAAAAACACATCTTACGATCGTGCTTAGAACGAGCACAGAGGCTGTTAGCTACGGGTGGAATATAACATTGTATATGCTCACTCAGTAGCACAGAAATCGAAAGCATGTAGCTGCACCGTATCCTACCTTCAATTTTTTCAACAATATTCAGGTATGGTTATCTGAATGGGTTATGGGACATTGTCTCTGCCGTTTAAAATTCTCGGGTATAGAACATTTCGTAGTACCGCCGAACGCTGCCATTAGCTGATGGTCATCTAATGGGGCATGGCGGGTGTGGTGCAATAAATCTTCGAAATTTTGTGAATCTTGCCAATAAACCTAGGAAGAACATCTTTAGCAGTGGGTTTTTTTTTTCGAACCATGATGACAATAGCTCAACTCGTAGCTTGGATAGCACTATTCGTAGCAAAACACAACACGTACGACGAGATATAACAAAGGATAGGAAAATCAATCAATAACATATGTGACTCTTTCTCCCGGAGAACCCACACCCTAGGTAACTAGTTTCTCAGACACCTGTATAGGTTAAGTGATTTTGCTACTAGCTCAATCGTCTTTATTACCTAATGCGAGTATGTAAGACGACTGAGAGGCAACAACTTTTACGTGAACTAACCTATATCAAAGGGAAGGCAGATTCGAAGAATTGGTTCTCAAACAAATGCCAAATATCTGATACAACAAACGGGCATATTTGTCCGCAAAAGATTTTTGTCTGTTAAAAAAATGTATATTTTTTTACAAAAAAATTAAACTATGATGAATATTCATTTAGCCCACTTATTCAAAATGTTTATAACTAGCTTCGAAATTTTTAGTTACGACATTTTATTCTTGACACAGCGAGTCTACAAGGGTTCCAGTACAATAATCTGCCATCGCATAATCTATGACCTAACACTGTTCCATAATTCTTCGATAGATGCTTCAGTCGTGTTTGTTTATTCTTGATAAGAAGTCTATCCCTATTAAGACAAGTATTCTCCTATCTACAGTCTATCCACGATAAATGAATGTCGATAGAATATCTATTCTCCTCTGTGTGGTCAGTCGGGTTCTAAGCATATATCTCGTCAATCTTCATTTTGGTAGCAAGTTGCACCTCGCTGCCGTGCTGGAATACGTTGGCGAGCTACTTACGCTATCGCTATGGTACGCGCGTCTTGTTTTCAGTGTAGCCCAAGCTTGTTGGGTGATCCTTTCTAGACACTATATCCTATCCCGAGCGCACCCGTCAGTCGGTTCACTTGAGTACCGACTTCCGCTTCCCTTTCAGAAGTAGAGGACCGTTACGATTAGACGGTAGCCACAGCGGTTAACGAATAGTTACAAGCACGGTATATAATCGATTCTGTGAGCAACCGAGGACGAGCAGCCGGACCTCTGTAGGGATTCAGCTCTTGAGCAGACGATCGGATGCAACGCAAGGTGAACAAACGTCACCCTTCATTCCAGTCCTGCTTGGTATTCTCCTCTTGACGCGAAGCCTACACGAAGTCGTCGTATAAAGACCCGTTCGCTCCCTCAATTGTTGGGACGCTGATAGCAAACTATTTGTCGCTATCGTGAATCGGATCGCAATTACAGGCGTTGCATGTACGAACGAGCGTGTGAACATGTGGGGAACTCGGGCAAAGCATTGTAGGGCTCTAGGCAATCTAAGATCCAATATCGCACCTACAAATAGAAGCGTATCCCTATATCGTCACCGATGCGACGCGACAATTGGATCGCGTGAATGATTTTACAGCAACCTCGATCGTGTATTGTAGACTTGAATAACTTGATACCTTAAATCAAGTCGTATTCACGGTATGTAAATCTAAAGTATAGAATTTGAGCCTATATATATTCCTACTATATATAGTAACGTGACATAATTTTTTTTAAAACGTAAAATTAAATGTCGTAAAAATATGAATTTACATAATAATAGGCAGGTTCAGGTCTTCCAATAGCCTTTGGCAGAATCACTAGTAAAACGGGGAGTTTTTCCACCGCACCAATCTGGTCTTCAGCTACTAGGTCACTTGTCTAGTTACTTTTGCTTAACGCTGGCTACCCATGGAATCCACGAACAAATTTTACGACACTATATTATGTTTAATTGGATGAGTCTCCGAGTCTATCTCGAAATCGATCATCTAATTTGCAGTGAATTTGAATATTAGGAACCGTTTTCGCCAGTTTTCGTTTTTGAGGTGCGCTATTGATTCTCAACTACTGATGTCTGATAGCGAGTTACTCCGTATGCAGTTGAGCAGCTGGGTAGTTATCGATATATTTTATATTTGGTACAGGAAATAACCCCACCCTGTTATTATAGCATAGCTAGGAGAAAATATGCACATATCAACACGAATGCACGAACGTTCCATCCACAAAAAATAAAACAACGTCTAAAAAAATGGTCGTACTATGTGACATTCATTGACCTCAAGCACATGCGAACGATTGGATTCATATCGTAACGTGCTACGGTCCGCTTTTATATTCGGGATAGGGCACTGTAGAAAGTTTCTATCCTCTTCTGTCTGGAGGACATCGCTGGCTAGAATAGAAACCTTTGGATGCTGGGCCGACATGCAGGTTAGCTTCTGGAAACTGTCCTCTCATTGTCTTCGATAATCAGACAAACAGCGGTTACAGGATTAGTCTTCCTTACCATACTGGCAGCCGTTGTGTTTGTGACGCCTACCAATAGCTAGGTAACAATGAGACTTACAGCAGCCTGTCGATGTGTTTTAGTAGTGCACAAGGTTCCACCGATTGGGTCCTGGCATTTTCTACCCAAGCTGATAGCCCACTCTTTGCCTTTTCCTTGGGTACAGCGAAAGGATGGGCCTGTTGAAGGTAGAACTGATTGCTTCGAAAGGCCACATCTGATCAAACAGACATACGATCTCAGGTCCATAATTTCCAAAAGCTTTAGGTAAACCTTTGAGCCATAAACGAATGGTCTATATAGGACAAGACCAGTTCCTGGTTTGAACTGACTAACAAATGCGCCTTGTTAATAATTATCTGAGAAGATTAGTGTCATTAAGAAAAAGAAGACAGTTGACTCCGAAGGCCGAAGTATAGCAGCATTCGGATAAAATAACTGCACGTTTTCTTTGCCGCGGGTGTTTTGAAAGACACTGCGAATGATATCTTTTGTTGTTCAGTGCGGCTGTCACGTAACTCGCATAAAACCGAATCCGTATGTAAGTGTCGGAAGATGATACCGGTCGTGAATCCTCTGTATTCCCGTATCTAATGCGTTGAATCGTGGGGTCAAACTTCGGATTCGGAAACCATTCAGCAAAGCTGTGGACAATAGTCTTTTCGGTAAAGTTCTTCTGCCTGCGTGGGCTAAGAGTCATTTGCATGCTTGGCTTTACAAGCTGAACATGGGGGAGCTGAGATATATCCACACACCCTTGTTTCAACATAGAATTATAGAAAACTATCAATGAACGTAGTTTAGCGATAGCGACCATGGAGCTGTAGTTCACTCATTTGAGTTGAATGCCTTATGAAAAGGAGCCTATAGTCAAAACTTAAAATTAAAACAAGTCAATTTGCTTTCACCTCCTCTCCGAGAAATTTTCGCAATTAATATTATTCCATTTTGTCGATCGCTGTTTGTTATCTGAATTGCATCATTGATTCGTAGGCGCAACAAGGCCCGGCCTTTAACAGTGCCTTAAGATAAATTGATCTTTATAGTGGACGAAGTTATCACATATTTAACATTGATAGATGAAAGTGTCATCACTTATCCTATAAGTAACATTGACGGCTATATCCATGGCACTCAAGTAAAGCATTTCTGAGATTGGTCATGATAGACGTTGAGACATGAGAAAGAACATGATAAACGTTTCTTTCTCTTTGATGGTATTTCGGAAACTTTCGATATGATAGAGGCTTCCGTCGAGGAGCTTTTACGTTAATTCTCTACATACACGTATACATGTACACATAGAGCAGATATAGCTGAACACTTCGCTAAACAGCTATCGATTTATTTGAATCAACTTTTTTGCGGCTTTATAACCGAAGATAAAATACATAAGGTAGCCTTAGCGAAACAGCCTCGAAGAAGAGTAAAACACAGATTTTGTCGTTTGGTAACAATGGCGACATACTGGCGGCACGTATGTGAAAATTTGTATTCAAATTTTGTTGGTAAATTGCAATGAGGATTAGTGCTTTTCGCTGTATATATGTGAAACAATCTTCAAGAGTGTAGTGTCAGATACTTGCTCCTTTGAAGTATCTAGTTTAGGCTGATTTTGGTAAGGTTATTTCTCAATCAATCGTACCTCATCAATCAATCAATCAAATCTCCCCAATAGATTTAACAAACGGCATGCTAACCATTGGCCAATGCTAAAATTTGAATCAATCCAAAATAGCCGCATGCGCATGGTTACAACGAACATTGGACATTAGTGACATATACCATGCTCCCTCTTGGGATTTGCGCAGTTCATAATTATGACTAAGATTATTCATTATCGTATGCGGTCTAGTAAGTAAATCCTATTTAAAAAATTTCTGTGTTCAAGGCTGCGTTGCCGTTCCAACGGACGGCTTGCCTCTGACATAAAACAATGGCTGAGGAAATCGAGCCTGGATAGGCCAAAGTCATAGATAATTGCGATGAGCTACGATGTACCTATATGACGATAAGATATGGGTACCTCGATGTTTACTATTTTCGCTGATATTGTCAGTAAATGTGTCGGTGTCCAGGCTTAGCTTTTCTATATAGAGCGTCTACATTATCGCGGAGAAGAGTGTACAGTGGGGACTCTCAGGAACTGAATTTGGTTATAATAATGTTTTCAGAATAGGTCAGACGAAACCGTATCTACTTCAAAATTTAGAGGAAAATTACTTCAGTGTTCAGAGCTTCAGTGATTATGCTTCAAGTACTAAGTTGTTTTATTTTAGATGAATGCGTCTCTTGCCGAAATTGCAACTTTGAATAAAGAGCAACTTCGGCATTGCAAGCGATAAGTTAAAGAATGACATATATTTGTAGCTTTTTTTATTTCATCATTTATATCGTTTAACTATTGAATATTACTGGGTATAGTAGTTAATGGGTTGAATCATGAGTCATTTTTTAACATTTTACGAAGTTGGTTAAAAAATTGGTACACAGTATTATATCACACATTAACATTACTTTATAACTGATAGAAACGGAAAGAATGCATCTAAGTGTTTCCTTTACGCCTGATGTTATTAGAAATTTACGCCGCAACGAACACATTTCAAACAAAAGTGATATCAATAAACGCCTCTATTTATATTCAATATTATGTGAACCGTATATTTACGTAGTATCATTTCCTCCAAAAGGCCAAACTCCAACATAAGTAAAAAGGATGTATAAAATCATTGAACTATGCATTTTTTATTTAAAAAAAACATTCAAAAGTGTTTTACTTATATAAATATAAAAGAAAAGATGTTTACCACGCATATACAAAAGGGTAAGACATCCTAATATAAACAAAATGTTTCCTGCTCTCGCAAAACGTAACAATGCTCATATTTTATCCTGCCTAATGGCATTGAGTGCTTCTCTTCTTGTTTTGTCTCGGTCTCCCCCTTAGGCTCCTTCCTCCTTGTTCTTGAGTGAGCGCGGAGTATAGCGAGCAGAGTCGTTGCCTTTCAAGCCGTTGCTGCGTTTCCGCTAACTCCTCTACCACCGTTTCTGCTATGGTGGTAAGTTGCTCTCATGGATATCTTAGCCGCGCATTCAGAGGCAGACGGTGGTCGGATTTACTATGCGGCCAGAGTAGGTCGCCAGGTACCCTGAGTGTTTTGTGTGTTCTTCTCTCTAAACCTGGTTATCCTCCACCACTTGCGAATGACTTGACGACGTCGAGCACTCAGCGGGGAGCACTCGACAATAATGCAGACAGCGGAAAGCCCCTGCCTTTCGCAGGCTCTGATGGCTCAACGCATGTGTTTATTGCCAGCGGCACTTGAGATTGCCCCATTACAGTCCCCTATTAACATTGCTGAGCTATAAGCTACAACCACTTTGTCCACCCCTAGAAGATAACCCACTCACGACAGGGTACCTATGCACGCCCGAAAGCAGCTCAAGTACTGTTTACCGGCCCTTGCATGTCGCTTCTATTCCTGCTCTTGGTGGAACTACCATCGGCTAGAGCAGAGAAGACGGTCAATACCGAAAAACGCTTATACCGGGCATAACCCAGGCCAACCAGGTGGAGGGCCTCGTGGCTCGCTCGGTGGAACCTTACTGCTCTTGCCAGCGCGCCGGTTGAACCATTTCATGCAGGTCTAGTTTGTCTTTCTCTATCTTTCACTTTAGTTCTCTTTGCGCTTCTGGTACTACGTCACCTGCAATTCAGCTTACCTGCATCGGTTCAATGAGACTTCCTTTTGCTCATACTCAGATCACTCCTTTGAAGTGTTGATCCCAGTACTTAAGCTGGTGCATTAAGGACAGGCTTACTTTGTGATGCTGTCGATCACCAACGTAGGGGAAATTCAGGGGGTTGAGGTTCCTCCGCATTCGGAAAGAATATCAGAATTAGTTGTGGGGTTGTGAACTGCCAGCTGTAATGAGTACATTGTCATCCGAAACAACTACCCTTTAACCAAACTAACTGGTGTCACCAAGCTTCCATAGTTCATCCTTTAATATCCTATTGTGCGCATACGTAGGTGACAGTATTAGTTTTATTGCCGCTAGAGATAGATGATACTCTATTAATACTAACTCACATCGGCGTATAATTCACTTAATAATTCGCTGTAGTGTGTTCAGAAGATGGTAAGATACTACTTGGCCTTTCACGCCAGCGAATAAACTACTAAAAAACTTATAAGCTTCCCAGTTGGAACGTGCGGTCATTTTAAATGCCAAACACGTGAGGAAACGTAAACATAAATACCAAGCAATGTTCAAGGAAAAACGAATTTAAGTTCTATAGTCAGTGAGCCTTACATACACGTCAAGGATTAAGTCAGGTCTTCAAGCTATCCACCATACATCTATTTTTAGTCAATTATGTACCTCAAGCAGATGTTTCTCATTTCGTCTAGTTTCCACTTATCGCACTTCCTTGCATGTCACACTCCCTAAACATATTGAGGTTTAGCCCCATGCGGCTGATTCTGGGTGGTTCTTGATTTACCTCATTGTTTTCCCCAGAAAAACAGTACTACTACAATCCGGTTTTAGTTGGTCAATCAGGCCCAGGATCTGACAACAAGCCTCTTATTTGGAAACGTTCCAGGGTGACGTAAATAAAACTAAACAATAAACAAGAGAGCAGCCTTTTCACTTGACTAGCAACATTCTAAATGCAGTAGCCGAAAATAAAAAGAAATAAGCTCACTCCATCCGGAAAAAAGAGCATATACAAAAGCCGTTTCCTTAGAGGACGGTAACGAAATTTAGTGAAAGCTTATGAAAAATGTATATCTCTTCTTTTTTTCCCAGCCAGGATTCTATGCAGGGCGGACGAATTTGCTTGAAATGTTTATATAATGGCTCTTGAGTTGATACATATTTACACACCTAGGGTAGCAAAATCAAGTTTATTATAAACTCCCCTCCACAAATTTCCTCTGTTTTGCAGAAAACTCGGCCCTTTTACCTTGCCCTTTTACTATATAAATGATACGGAGTGCAAGACTAAAAAAAGCATCCAATCATCAGCAGTTTTTTTACTTCATCATTTTACTTGATGCACCCTCCCTCCATCTGCCGACGAGATTCTGCAAGTGCGTCTATTTAATCTTTTTCTCTGCTTTGAACGACCATTGTCACACGCGTTGAATAGAAATTTACTTTATTATTTATAGAAAACAAATATATGAACGCATAGTGGCGTTAGATATAGCTGTATAGCATATTGCGCCAGAAAGCAAACGGAAGAAAAATCTAAAAGTACAATTAGTTCTAGTTAATTAATAAAAAAAAAGCCGTCTAGCATCAACGAGGGGATTCATCTTAAAACTCCGTTGATATTACCGGCCATTTTCAACGAACTCTGTATTTTGAATACACACTTACGACGACTCTAATCAAGCTTTTACTTTATTTTTTCAATATATTTCTTTCATCAATAAAAAAAATTATTTGCAAAATTATAATAATTTTTATACGTATAGATTAAAAATTTCAAAGTTGTCCAAACAAACAGTTGGAATACTCGAATATATGAATAGAAGAGAAACGAAAAGTGCCTAAGATCAGGAACTAAGAGGAACTTAAATGACCTGCGCATTTGTGCGTTGATAAAGCTCTGCTCGGTTCTAGTGACTGATTCGAACTAGGGTAAATCCTTTTGCAAGTGAGAATCCGATACCCGTAGAACATGATAATTCGAGTAAAATACGGTAACAGGCTAAATTACTTCCTTACGTGTGTAATTTCGTGCGAGCGACGTTGTGCATTAAGAGCTTGCATAGCTAACAGCGATATTACCTAGGTCGGCTGCAGCATAGGCGTCTTCGATGTATGAGCATGCTAAGCTCAGGCCTAAGACATGCTGAAACGTATTGCGGCTTCAATATCGTATAGGTGCACGACAGACGTCTAAATCACAAGAACTTGTTAGAAACTTCGGCTAGTCCACCTAAGTGCATTAAAGGGTAAGTTTTTTCTAATCGAAGGTGTTGATGGAGGCAGACCACGTATTCATATACTTATGGGGTAATTTGCTTCGAAAACGAACAAGAGAATGGCGCCGAGGTCCTGTACGTATTTTAACGGTTTGGAAAAGGTTTCCAAACATAAAAAGTCAAATGCTGGAAGAAGGTTGAGCTCGTAAGGATAGTCGATTCACTGTCTAAATATGAGTTCGACAGTTCCGATCTTGCGAACGTAACAAATTAAGTACAGCTTATGCAAAATTTCATGAATCGTGTCGCCATAACTGTGCGAAGCGCCGTCTATTTTCTAGCTCCCATCAGATTTTCCTGCTTAAAAAACAAGCAATTCCAACATCGTGCATTGGTAATTTTTTAACATAAAGATCGATGCTGACATTTAGCATAAGCTTTATTTATCAGCTCGGTATAAAATTGACTCTCTCAATATCTTGAATAAATTTGTAATGTGTAGTGCTCTTCTTAGAGCTCGGAAGGGATCTTATGCCCCATTACTCAAGGCTCAAACAAGTGACCATTGTCTTCATTACGGTTCATGGACATCTATCATCCTCGCTAATTTTTCATGCTATATTAATAGACATTTGCAGGTATCACGTAAGGCAGGACAAGTTAACCTAACAGTATTAATATTTCCATAGTCTCGTCCATGAATCGATCCAAAAGGGTTAAGCAATAATAGATATCATAGTGTTTCATCGTGTTCTTACACCTCAAAAGGAGTACAGTTGCTATACCCAACGACTCAGGGATCCTAAGTGCTCTTGTGGGTCCTAAAAGGTGTTGGCCTAATTGCGAACAGCGGTCAGAGAGTCCGCTTCCATAGGTTAAGGAAATGTGGTTAAGGAAATACGTGGGTAGCAGAAGAGGGACTTTACGTTACTATCTGAAAGAACTTGTAGACAATGTGCCCCTGTAAGCGTAAAATGCTACAGATGCGGGGCATCAGTAGTATTAGCGGAGTACGCGTTGAGATAGAAAATGTTGGAAAAACGATGGATACTTTTGATGGTATAATTACTCGGTCAATTTTCGTTTACCACGTTAACAATGTGCATTGCATCCATGTGACCGATAGGCGGCGTTTTCCATGCGAGCCCAAACAGCGGTCATGACAAGTCTTACAGTTGTGTGAAGGACGCCTGATGGAAAGTGCGATATTTTTGGTAGCAGATTTAGAGTATTACTTTTATTATATACATACATTTTCTAATTTAATTCATTTTTTTTATTGTTATTTATTATTTTCCTATAATTTACTATATTAGGTAATGGCATCCCTTGAAAACGTGCGGCAAGTCATATCTACCAACAGGATTTGCACTGCATAGTCTGGTCCGTACGCCCCCACCAAAGCCGAGAAACAAAGTGCCTTTTCGTATCAAAACAAAATCACAGATACCGTAGCAATGTTCAATTGCCTTATGGATAGGCTTTGCATACGGGCGCACTTTACTGATATCGTGATTAAGCTACGTGACTTCGATAGCCAGTGGGTGTATCATTGGAAACCATCGGCATAGCCTACCTCTAATTCAAGGATAAAAAGTACTTATCTATGACGGAGAAGATGAATTTTCTCTAGTATAGGGCCAATGCGAAGGACAGCTCTGTAAATTCGGTCAAGCGGCAAATTTCTATGAACAGCTAAATGATTGCTACGGTGAACAAACCGAAGAACTTAGTTGGCTTCGTTGTTTTACAAGTGGTTTAGTACAATTAATAGTTTACGGTATAATTCATTGAGAGACCTTCAGTTGGATACGGGAGCACCGACGCACTGCCGAGGGGTTGAAATAATCAAAGAGCACTTGATTATTGCCACAGCAGAAACAATTGTTGATAAGATCGCCCCTAAACAGCTTTCAAATCATTCTTGTCGGCAGAGGGTTCCTTCACTCAGCGAAAGTTGAAAGACAAAGTTTTGATTTCTAAAAGGATAGCCAGATCCGTCACTTCATCGCAGCTTCTCTCCCAGAAAGAAATTACTTTACTGAGCAGCAACCGCAATTCGGCAACACGTCTTGTTATATCAGCGAATAGCCGCGGATCTTTATTTATCTGCTGCTGTGTCGTGGCGGAAGATGAGTTTTCGTACAACGTCGTGTATTAGCTGCCAAAAGAAAGCGATGAGAAAAGTATGGTAGAAGGTCCTGCAGTTCCAGTGACGACGGAATTGGAAGGTTAACGGCAGAAAGGACACGGAAGTTTGGTCGCCGCTGTTCATGAGTCTGTGTACATTAACTGGATCCGGAACAATAATTAACGCACCAGATGGCAAGCTTATATATATGGTCCTTTCTCCTCTCTTAATGGGAGATAGTTCACTCATAAAAAATGTGTCGTGCGGCGGACGCAGTAGCATTATCAGAGACAGAACACTTCACAAGCCTTTAAAAACTGTGCAATGCTGTGCGTGCTGCGTCTGTTTGAGAGCGATGATGCAGCGATAGAATAGAGCGAACGGTACGTCTGTCCGATACGATGCCAAGAAGACGTAAAAGCAAGAGCACCTACTAAGGACATCAGCATGATCTCATTATAATGACTTTGACGTTGAGAAGCCTTTTATATAGTACGTGAAGAAAGCAGGAGGTAAAGTAGAGGGGAAAGGGGGGGGGGGGGGTTACAAAAGGAGCGTCGATACGCCGCTAAGCGGACCCTCATGCGGCAGCCTTCGCGGACCAAACTTGGCGTTATCGTTGCCGTCGTACGAAGGTTGTTCGTTCTAGGCTCGGTCGTCCAGATCCGCCGCTGTGACGGTGTTGTCGATAAGAGTATTTCAATTGAACATCCTTCTCTCGCCCTTTTTTTGGATCACTAATACCGCTTGCCTTGACCGCTCAGGGCCATGGTCGGCTTTCTGCTTGGTTAACTTCTGGGTACTTAGATAGCTACACAGGTAGGTAGCTGAAGCAAAGAGTAACAAAAAGGCGGATAGCAGGAGTGGCACACGGAAACAAGGAAGCAGGCGAAGGAAAAAGAAAAATGCAGAATACAGTAAGAGTTTACGGGTCTTAAAGGCATACCTTGACAAACCCTAGAGGACGTATATACGTAACACGTAGGATTCACAGGCTTTCTTACTCGAGAAGCCATCAACGAATGACCAAGGCTCCATGCAATTTGCTTGCAGTGTATCGATACTTTCTCCTGCTGTTCCATGGTCCTTTTTCCGTGCTACATTACTTGCTCAGGCTATACGCGCAATCGACGACGTGGCTTATCACTCGGCATATGGATCAAATTGGTTAACCAGCTAGTGTTTCTCAACACGATACGATGTGGCCTTGCGGGTCGCTGTCAAAAGGAATACATATCCAAGCCACCTAAGAGCACCTTCTCTAGCTATCACTACTAGCTCTACTAATACCTGCGATACTTTTGATACACGTTGTATATCTTACTTGAAATACTCCTCCTATGCTACTTATTCGCATATGCTTGAGAAGTCGACCCATTTTACACAGAAGCTAATGGACTTTGACAGTACGTATGTAGATGAGCAGGCGATCCGAATGGTAAGCGCTGGCGGAGGCAGATCCCCGGAGATTTAAGCTAGACGTGGGCGTAGCTGTTCATGAGTTTGTGTACAGGGGTTCGACTAGCTCTCTGGTCAGCTCTAACTCTCCGACCACAGCCGCTGTGTATGCCATCGTGTTAGTGAATAAATAGGTAATCGGCTGATAGCTGCTGACGATAAAGATCTTTGCAAACGGCTTATGGACAAAAAGCAAGATGGCTGCAAAGGAAAGACGCATAAATGATGTTCATCCCTAGTGAAGAATTTTGGACAGTGGAGAGATCTTTAGGTGCAACCGAGTGGACCTTAGAGAAGTCGTTTTTGGTGAACTAATGGGGCAGTTGATGGTATTACCAACCACCACACAATTTGTTGAATCATACATGAAGTTAATCGAAATGTAAGTTGGACGAAAAATTCGTTTATAAAGCATTTATTACGAAAGATGACATCTAATGAATATTGGATGCATAATAATAATAATAATAATAATAATAATAGTAATTAGCAAATACCTGCAAATGAAGACGTTCTGAAAAAATATAAATATGTAACATGCATATTAACGCAGGACACGACAGAATAGCATGATCCACAGACTTACATAGGCAAGGAACACTATAATTTTTGCTGATTTTATAGGTACATTTTTGTGTTAATGATATACTAAGAGCAAGAGTAATACAACACGATGGATATTTTACAAAAAAAGAAAAAGCATCCTATCTTTTCGAACCAAATACGAATACACGGTGATCTGACGACAATTACTCATCAATATGTTTCCGATCTTAGTTATAAATTAATTACAGCTAAAGCGAGGGGTCAACTCTATTTGCTTATATAGTGAGCAGTAGCAACTGGAGATAATGTCAGTTTTGCAGAGTCATATAATGGCGTTTATTAATAGACAGTCTATTAATAGAGTTTATGTTTTACATTAATGCTCATTTCTAATACCATAAAGAAACCACATATTTGTTGCATGTATGTGCGACAAGCATATGTCTGTTTATAATGTGGCCGTTGAAATGCTTGTTATTACGTTAGTTTTTATCTGTACTAACATACTGCAGAATAAAGCGATTCTGATCTATATATCCACGCTGACAAGTAACTTCCTCTACAAGCTGTACTACAATGGCTTTATTTTTTCTCCAATTGAATACACATACATGGTAAATGTGTGTGTTTAAATTTAAAATCTATCTTGAGTAAAATTCAAATGAACGTTTGATTAAATTGGGTAGCTCACGTAAATCTATTTTTTTAAGACGACTGCCCTTCTACCATTGGGCAGGTTACTGTGCGCATCAGCTTTGTTCTCTGTCACTTTTGCTCGACTATCTGATCAAAAAATAGAGGGCGGTCTTGCAAATTATAAAAGAGCCTGTTAGCAGCTTGTTAAATGTTTTTGAACGTAAGGACGCCGATATCCCAACAATAGGACAGCGGTCGAGTTTAGACAACAGCTGATTTCTTCTGCGCCTGCTATAAAAGAAGGATCGAGGCCTAGAGAAGACGAAGGAAGCGAAGTCAACGAGTTTTTTGCTCCCGTCGATTGCGCTGTTACCGTTTCCCATTGAAACCGCTGCTATGTCACATACTTTAACGCCTTCAAACAACCGCCTGCACATTCTACGAATTCGAAACCTCTAGAGTTTCATTGGGCTCAATAGCCTGAAAAAGCACAAACTCTACTTTAGTCCACGCCAGTTTCCGTTGTCGCGTCGTCCTTGACCGCTTCTCGAGTGCGTGGCGTCTTATAGAATAGTAACAAGCACCTGATCTATGAGCAGACGACGTTTTTGGTCGGATTATTTCTAGTTATTGTTCAGCAAGGCAGAAGTCACTTTTAAATTGTTGTTGTGCTTCAGGGATTACCATTGCGGGATTATAGAGCAAATGTACACTTACTGATGTAAAGGTGACTAACAAATATCGCGAGCCATTAAGCATTGTTTTTACGAGGCCTGCCAGTTCCTTTAAAAAAAAAAGCCTATTCAACAAATAGAAACGGATTGGAATGTTTTTCTTTAATGACGCTGATGATAAAAGCTGAAAATACAAAATGGCTTCAGTTTTTAACGTTCACAGCTAGATAACTATTGCGGGAAAATCCTTTCATCAGTAATACATGGTAACCGCAGACTTATTATTACACGATATCTGAGTACTGATTAATTATGTATTTCTGCTGAATCGATATTATCAACGAAGAACTTGGAAAACTATGAGAAAAGCTACGTTTTCCTGGTCGCTTCCATCATAAACCCGCAAATTCCAAAAATATCTTATGAGTACCTAATCCGTAATGCCTAACCTCACATCTCATGTGCATTTTACCATGAATACACTGCGCGTCTTCATACAAATGGTTTTCTGTTGTTGTTGTTTATTTTGTGTAGGGAAATACGTATGAACGCAAACTTGGAGCGCCTATCAAATCACGCTGCGATAGCAGGTTCATTGGGTCTTTCTGACGAATACAAAAATTCCATTCAACTGTAATGGGCGCAGCAGTACTTTTATTATAACGGGTGTTGTTGATATTATTATTACTTTCTATTAGAGTTGATCGCAACCGGCATTTATGTTGGGCCTGGCTACCTGGTTGACTTTGCCCGAAGCTGACCCTTTATCGATGCTCTACCTTTACGTCAAGTATACGAAGCCCGGGCAAGCATGAGCTTCGTGTACCCTAGCATGACACAGACAGCAGTTCGGCTGAATTAGCAAGCGACCAAAGAACACCGATTCGGCAGAAGGACAATGCTGTACCAGCAATAAGCAATGACTAGCGACCAGGCAGGAGAAGGAGTCAGGCTAACAGGGTTGCTGCCAACACGTGTGTTTCGTTGCGACTAAGCTCAGGTTGCCATTGTTTATTCAGCGATCGCCATCGTTGCCAATGCTGATGTCTCTATCGCCAAGCGAGTACTTCAGCTACTGAACAACATATGTCACCTGTGCGACTGGAAAGCTCGAGCTACTGCTCAAATTCCGGCCGCTAAGCCAATCCCTAGTCCGTTGGCGGGCTTAGCAGCATTCGAAGAATGGTCGCATAGGCTAGTGTCAGTTTGCATTGCTCTGGCAACGTCCTCGACAGGTCCACTTTATACAGCCACCACCAGTCGTCTTTCGGTCCGCGCGGAGAAAACTGGTTTAGAATAATATATACTTTAACTTATTGTATTCTTTCACGCCTTCAACAGATACTCAATCCTCTAGCAGCAGGCTTTGACGGGCCGGATCAGTAGACGGGTGGTTGATGTGGGTGCGTCCTTATGTGGTCAGATTTGTGTAGTCCTTGCAGAGATCTCGACCAGCATTTAATGTGGATAGCAATATGTTGAAATCAATTTTGAATGTTGTGGATTGTGATTTCATGTGGGATTTAAGCGAATCTCATATATGTGCGCTTGTATGTGTGCATGGATCGTTCTTACCAGCAATAGAACTGCCTGCCATCATCCAAAGACAACAATGTCGATAGTATCTGACCTCTAAGTGTACAGAAGAAGTAGAATGCGCCGGCAGAGTTGCTGAGAAGAAAAGAGGTTTTTTTTTTGTCTTTCCATACATACGTGCGCTGATGTGTTGATTTTCAATGAAAACTTAATTTCTGCGATAGGGCTTGAGATGCAATCGGTTCAAGCTTGATTTTAGTAGTTCAAAAAGTAACATCTTGTCATTAGGACCGTCCATGGTGCTTGATAATTTATCACGTTTATGAGAGTCAGCATGCGACTAACAAGAAAGAATTATGCGTGTCATTATCAGAACATTACATGACTCGGTGATACAGCGGCGGTCCGGTTCAAACGACAGAACGCTGCACTGACAACTCTTGCAACAGTAATGGTAATACATACAATCCGTAATTTTCTAGAACATTTATATTCGACAAGTGTCATCATCCACTAAGGACACGTTTGCCTACTTTTCAGCAGCGGATATCTTTTGAGGTCTTAAAGTCAGGTGGATTTGTGTACCTGCCGTGTTAGGAAAGAGAAAACACTGCAAAATTAGTCCTTAGTGTAAGTAAACATTTACAATGCTACATATTATTGCGTTGATTCTTATCAAGGCTTCATATTTTGCTATAATTATTCGTATTGTTTTATTCTATCAGCCCTAGGGGAATCGCTGGCTAGCATTGTTTCAACGACTGTGTACATGGCCAGGTTTTTTGTTTTCGGTATTTGATCTATCCACAATGTGCTAGATCTCTCGATAGTGCGTAAAACGCTTCGTAGCTTACGAAAGAAGTTTCTGGTAGCATCGATTAATAAACGTACTCAAAACTTGTGTATAGATCATCAGAACAGGACTATTTAGACAAGTTCTACAATAAACAGGGTAACGTTATTAGGTAGCAAAGGAAATACGCTTTGTTAGATCGGGAACACAGGACAGAAGATTGTTTTCATTTAACGTAGACGAACTTTACAATAGGAATGACCTTTTATTAATTACAACTGGATACCTGGCACATTTAAGGACCTAGAATATTAGGCGCGTGCCAACGTTTAATTAAAATCGCTCGTATAAACAAACATCTGCGCAAAAGTCTTATGCATCAAATAACCGGCGAACCTACCGCGTGCATTACACATACGCAACCTAGAATGAGTTAATACTATTATTATTATGATCATAGGTGCTATTCGTGCCTCAAGCACACGCATCTGCTGGAGATATAAACAGATGATGCGTGTTAGCCTATATTGGCTTCTAGGGCAAACGTTATGCCACAATGCAATCTTGCATCTTCCACGAAGTTGATATGCGATTTCGTCTAACGATACGATATATATCGTATATGATGAAGGATTACTTGAACACCATTGATTAACAGAGCACTTCACGGCAACTACCTTGATCGATCTGGATGCTTGTGATGTGCATTGATCATTAAGAGACGGAGATCCGGTACTTTTCTTTTGGTTCATTTTATTCAGGGCGTTTAAGGCTTCCCGCTTTATACAAGCGTTACAAACGACGACAGGCCAAATCCCCAGAACATAACGACATTATCATGGGCTTTATTTAATGCAGTAGGTATGTGAGTTTGCTTTGAACTTCAATTAATTCTTCTAAAATTCCTTCTGAATTCGGAAACTTACAAACTTCGAACGTCAGAACAGGACATCTCACTTATATGAGGTTTCCGTGCTACATATTCATTTAAAGGAGCCTGCCGAACGAGAAGTAGTGCATTAACAGTATCAGGGAACGTGATGCAAGGGTTCAAAGTCGGATGACAACAAACCACAACTTATATTTTGCGCAGAAGATTGCTTTCAAAGTTAGTTGTAAGGACTTTGTCAGTCATCATTAAAACCTTCTGTCTAATTATGTAATAATAGATGGCTGTTGTTACCGTTTAGCTATCCTAATCATATTTCGAAGGCGTATGCGATAACCTTATGGCATCGTCTGCTGCTACGGTTCTATAATGAGTTAATGTTCTTCGCTTTCATATTTCTGACAGATCTATTCTACCTGGTTAAATCTAAATTGAGCATAATATAGGAGGTATCAATGAAGCATCCTAGAATGTTTTCCAGGATTTGCCTAACTGTACATTTCAGAAGTACGTCCTGTAATCCATTCAGAGATTTCGCATGCGTCATATCGGGACATACTTCCTAATTTATACACCCACAAAATTTTCTATACAGATCCTGTTCTTGAAGTCTTCACGGTACAATAAATATCAATAGGCAATTTTATTAAAGAATGATCCTATGCGTGGATCCTTGTGGCGTGCCGTAGACTGATTTTTATCCATCGAATGTAATCATCGGTCAAAAAATCCAGGAGAAAAAGCAATATTTTCGTCTGCTTTGCAACCTGACCTTGAAGTAGGCTAGCGGGTGAAAAGCTCGACCTACAGATGGCACATGTGTGATATTAGCTCAAATATCGTTTGCCTGGTTGGTTAACGAGAAACACAGCTGTGAGGGAACGCGCGTCGTGCAACAGTAGGATGTGGTCTATTGTCGTAAAGATCGGCCATTTTTCATTTCCTTCAAATTAAACTCTCCATAAAAGGCGTCAAATTATTTGATTGCAAAGATTTATCGAATATAGCGCCCCATTGGTCACAAATAAACTAGTTCTCTTTAGGCGCTATTGAAGTATGGTGTTGATATGTCGTATATATCACAATATGACATTATTAATACATACTTTTACTGGATTATTATTTTGTAGATAGACTATCTACTTTTCCTTTTAGCTTGTTTTTGTTGGTTGCATTTTCCTTGTTGAAGAGGGCCGCAGCGCTTAACGTATGGCTAGCGGAAAATTGACTATGAAAAGTAACCTGCATCCTAAACAGGTGCATACACCCTTTCAAGAAGGACCAAGCTTTCGATTGTGTAGGCGAAGAGAGCCGGAAACGTCTTCAGCCGACTGCTTCTTCTGAAAGTAAATTTTATCTATCAAGCGAATATTCCATTATACAAAAGATGTGTACAGGCAGAATGATAATCAGGTACTGTAATGCGGTAGATACTGTCCGATGCAGTTGTATACAAAATGAAGTTTGGTCCCTTCTTTAAAACAAATTTATTAATATAATAAGAAATGAATCTTGAGTTCAGGGTTGTCTTGCGAATTTTTACTGGTAGCTTCAGGCCCCCTATCGTTTTCAGGTGAATACGACTTCTTGTCAACTGTAATCAGTAGCTGCTTTTGAATATAGATACTAATTTCACAAATCGCTGGATTCTAGAGTACCATTTAGAACCTAAATTTATCACAGTTCTAAACCTACGGCATTGGGATTAGACAACAGTTTTTGACAAGAAAAAATAGATATACAAGCATTATCGGTAAATTTAGTCTCCAAGATAGTTTAAAGGTATATATATATATATTATTTCAAAATAGTTTTTCACGTGTAGAGCACAGGAAAATCGCGTTAATTATTTGAAAATTATGAAAACTGAAACGTGTAGAACCGGAAAAGGACAGAAGTGTTATAAAGGGCACCCAATCTGTCTCGTGTACTTTCCGATCAGAAGGAACAGGCCGCAGACCTTAATGCAGATATTGATGAACATGAGTGATGGAGTAAATTATGCAACGTTAAGCTTTGCAGCCCTCTTTTTGTCATCCGTTAAGCTCGACTGCATATGATAGAAGGTATTCTACTATACCCTTCGACACACAGTACGTTAACGAATGAAAGCAGGCGACAGCGTCGTTCACAAATAACTGAGCCAAGTATACTTGGCACGTCTTCAATGGCCATTGTATTGTGCACGTCAATCTTGGAATCGAAAATTCATTTATTCAACTGTTGCTAGGACGTTTTTGGACTAAAATCCCTCACCGCAGCCTTCAACCTCACACCGCATTAGCATTCTTGGGCCTGTTGCAAAAAAACACTTGGCTAATATAAGCTACGCCAAGTAACAGATGTTTCACATGGATTGAACGTAGCTATGATTCGACTTGCGATTCGATGGACTTAGCTGGCTACCAAAATCCTCTCTGAGTCAACCGTCGCATCTGCCTTGGTCCCTCTTTTTAACGCTTGTTGTATAATCGAGATTACGCTATATATATTTTCTATTTGATAACCCAGATAATGAAAGACACGGTATGCACACGAGTCAGCTCGCCTAGCCTTGACTCGACAGAAAATTATAACTAGCGGTTTGGGTTGTTATGGCGACTAATGCTGCTGTTCAGTCGACGATCGGTCCAGGTTGCTTAAAACATTTAAAAGGCTCTGGGCGTCCGTTGATAAATACCGTAGTTAAGACATCTTGCAAGAGAGCAGATGCTAATTTTCCCTTAGTTCCACCTTTCGAGGGAAAAAGCTTCTGGAACCTGGGGAAATGTCCAGTGAAAGGCTACTAAAACCGAATCGCACAGTTTAGCGGGTGCCATGACAGCGGGAGTTGAACAAATTCGAAGCACGGAACTGGGAAAGAGGTTTCGCTGTTACGTTCAGAGCCAACCGACGAAGAAAGTCGCTGTGCTAGCCGTTTGCTGAGGCAAACTTTGGTGGGTTGGGTTTAATTTTTCTAGACATAGAGACAACCTTGTTTTTCTGTTGATGAGAACGAAGCTACACCAGGTAGCAAGGCTCGATTAGACGTGTAGCTACACGGCGAACACTTGACCGAAAAGTGCATATACGCATCTGAACTCCCTAGACCCGAACAAAAAAAAACAACCGGGAAAAGCTAGAGCCCAGCCGAAGCTGTTTCCCAGAGAAAGACATTCTGGAAAAAAACAGAGCGATTTACTGTTCTACCACACATCAGCGATAATACCCAATCTGTCGTAGGTGTTCATGTATTCTCAGAAAAATAGTGACATCATTTACTTTTCTCGTTTATACAAAATTGAATTTGTTGAAGATTGCGCATCTATTGTTGTCTGATTGTCCGAGGAAATGGCCAGTCAACATTATATAATGAAAAGTGGACGACTAGCGTATAGTGAATTGATAATTATATTGGGTGCTTACGTTTGCAGACTAATAATTTTTGTCTATGAGACGAAAAACAGCACCCTGAAGTACAGCATTGCTTTTGTCATGAATGAAACAAGGCTTACAAAAATAATGTCCCTATGAATATTGAACAGAAAATATACAATTTACGGTCACGTATCATAGGTTTTTGTTAGGTATGCATTTTGAAGCAAATGAGCGAAGTGTGCACGAGTATAAATGTGACGGATCTTTATGAGGTTCTAGGTTTACGACTACAAACCATGTTCTGAAAACTGAATAAGTAAGCTAAAGCATGGCAGGCAAGTTCTAACCAAAATGAGTCGGGTGAAATACCAGTGTCGTGGAAATAGCTTCGGATATCTCGAATTTATCTATATGATGATAACTCACGACAAACTCGTTTGAGATCCTTACCAGTCAAGGTGATTTATTATTACTAGCCCGTTCTCCAACCATCAATTGGTACTGAATAGGTGCAGTTCGTATACTTTTTTTTAAATACCTTATTCACAGACCTTCAATTGATAAGTTAACGTTTGGACCTGCTTCGGTTGATTTATTCCGGATTACAAGATAAATATGTGCCGGTTCATAGGGTATAGTTTTCCTAAAAAAAATCTTTCGAATTTCACGTCCGGCACTTTATTGTGCATAGGAGTATTTACCCCCTAATGATAATTTGTCTGGTCGTGAATTTGCCCGCGGTTTTCTGACGCACAAATATTAACCTTATTACTGAAGCAAGCAATGCGCTTGAAGCTAACCAGGAATTGATACGGGAACCAATTCTAGGCTTCACAACAAATACTGCACTGAGTGTCTTCCTTAATACGAATCTTTAATGCCACATAAAACGATTCTTAGAAGCTGGCCTAATGTTTTAAATATTTAATATTTTAGATATGTGACCTTAGGTAGTTCTTCTAACCCTCTTCTTCTAACCTCTAACCCGTCTTCAGCGTCTGGGGCCATAGTTATCATTAACAGACTTCTATTCTGCCAAAAATTACGACTTGATTGGAGGAGCTGATTTTTCAAGAGATCGACAAGGGTCTTTCACAACATAATGAAGAAATTTCTGGTGACCAACGTGTTTTATGGGTCAAAAACTGCTTGATAAGTTTGGTCTTCGTTCTGTTGTCACACATGTGACAATCGAATGCTCAAGAAAGCCTATAGGATTATTAGACTTCTGCTGGCAGCCATAATGCACACTGAAGGGCGCCCAGTTTCCTGTTACTTCAGGCTGTTGATTCACACAATAGTGATCATGAAAATAGAGAAGCATCTAGAGGCAACCCATACATCTGTGAAGCGTACGAGATTTATATAAAAAGCAGAATGAATCCATATATATTGTATGAGTAATGTCAACAGGATTGATCCTATTCGAGAGAACGGTAATTATTTAGAACGACTTCAGTCTATCGAGCACTTATAATTGCAATCGACAGCCAATTTCTCTCCTCTTAATCGATATTATTCGCTATAAAAAGAATGATGAAACGGTCCCGACAGTACTTCAGGCCATGCCAAAGCTATAATAGCATTAATGGAAGTGGAACGCCTTCTGGATAGCGCAGGAATGGTTTATTACCTGACGTCCCAACTTACTGCCTTTCTTTATTACCGTTATTCTAAAACAAAGTACCGCCAACTCCAATGACAGTGCCCAGCAGACAAGAAGCTGTCTTATAGACCTTTACGGTAACGAACACGATTCAATGAATACTTTTAGAACGGATAACATAGAATTGTTTAGGAAAGATTACGTTGTAACAAGCAAAAGAAAAATCTGACCACTTCTAAATCTCTGAAAATGGTTATCTTACGAAAATTCGTATGCTACTTGTGATCGGCCTGTAGCTCGTGTCCGTGCGCCATCTCTGAGGGCTTTTTTTTTCCGACGTAACACTGCTTAAGCTAACTTAATAGTTCCACGATAGCGCTTCGTCGTATATAAAGGCATAGGACAACGTAGAGAAGCATCGAGTTGCTCCCATTCAAGCATCCAGAAAGTTAATTTAATTCCTGACTAGATATCGAAATCAGCCTCATGGCGCGTATAATAACTTGATCTCGTAGTATTACGAACCGTCCAGGCCCATCGTGCTAACTGTGTTTGAATTGCGGTATGTATGAACATGCATATGCAGTCATACACGGATGAGTTTTATGATGACGCTGAGGCCATCTGGCTCGTTCTTGAAATATATTTTTATGTAAATTTCTTTATATATATATATATAATATATTTATGTATATAGCATATAAAGTGATCCTGGGTATCGTAAAGTGTACGAAATTTCATTGTTGCATCGCAATTATTATTTTCTCATGTAACATAGGGCTGGTTTGATATTTCAATTTATCCTGCATACGCGTCGTTACGGTTCTTTTTTTAGGAGGTTTTTATTAAATAAAAAACAATCAATCTTTTACCACTTTAGTATCAGTTATTTCGACAAAATTCATTGTGAAGAAAATGATGGTAGCGCATTGTTTCGTTCCTGCTAAAAATCGATGACAGAAACTTGATTTAGGACAACTCTCAAACAGTATTTTTTTGAGGCTGTGTTAAGCAAGCAAACACCATACGATTTACTTGGCGTAGTTTTTTTTTGGCTTCAAGAGACCTAGCTGTGATCTTTTTTACTGAAGAAAGCTAACGAACGGCGACATAATTAAGGACTATTATGCTTTCCCTGGATATCAGATTTTGATTACCATTTCTTGAAGGGTTCCCGAGTAACAAAGCGGAATTAGGTGTGACCAATCGTGCAGGAATAGCTTGTCGTCCATTTAAAGATTATTGGCCATAGGGCGGGACGAGCCTACAACGGCTTGAGTTTTAGCAGTTCTGCCAGGGAACGGTAGTAGGTACTTCAGTGAACTTGAAATTTACATGTTGAAAGTATCAAGGGATCTCCTTTGTTTGGATTCTACCGCTGGTTTAAGTTCAGCGCGCGATCAACTGAACAATAGGCGATTTCATATAGTTCCAGCAAGCGTGAATACGTTCCATTTACGCACCTATGCACTCAGATCGTGCGAAACGCGAGGGAAATACGCCTGACCAAACGGGCAAGTAGGCCATAATGAGAATACAAACTCAAATGTAATAGCAAAGTAGCAAATGATCAAGCTAGCAGCTTGTTCTGCAATGCTAGGCTACGTATTTCATTGCGTCTTCTCAGATTTAACACACCGACAACTGACAACTCGATTAGATATAATAGTCGTAAAGTCTTCGGCACCAATTCGTATAAGTGGAAAAATGCAACTTACACGAGCTACTACAAACTAACAGGATGAAATGCTCTTATCGTTTGCCAGAGATATTTGCATAAAGGTGGCATTTCTAACGAAGAACGAGACGACAGTTTGCTTATAGTGATTACAGATACATGCCAAATGAGAAGTGACTCGTGACATTCGGCTCAGAATCAGACCGGCTGTGCAAGGAAAACCAAATGGAAAATACGAGATAACATTACTTACATAAGAGTTTCATGAATTCATTTAATAATTATAATAATAAACGCTATCGACGCACCTTTTGCTTTGGCTGTTTTCTATCACACTGGCACTAAAGAGCCTATGTTTTTAAGTCTAGTCTACTAGGGATTGACTTTATGCCATCCCAGTAGACAAATAAGATGTTAGGTTTTCGTCAACTATTCTGTCCTTCAAGTATCTGTTGGATGATGCATTTGGAAGGGTCATCTTGAAAAGAGAGTGAACGGCACTTCTGTTGGTAATTATTTACTCGCATGACTTACTTACGCTATGAGACAGGCTGTTATCTGGCAACCCTCGCTGATGTATCTGTCTTGATCGTTTCCAGTAGATATTATAGGTACTGAGTTATGAGGTCGAAAAAATTAACTCGAATCTCTCATAAAAGTGTTCTTTTTCCATCCATGATGCTTTTTTCATTGAATATGTCAAGACTTGTGGTCGTTTGAGTAACTGCAGTGAAGGTGGACGCTGTAATGAGTAGACGCAATAGCGTGTAAAAGGAGATTAGCTCGCGTTGGCAACAGAATAACACCGAGAAGATAGGACGTGATGGGCGAGGGCTTCGTCACTTGTAAATCTTGCATCGGGACTCGTATCGTTTGTGAATTTTTTGGCCGTTGATGTGTTTGCCCGATCTTAGTATGTCTCGTCGATCCTACGCTTGTCTTGAAGAAACGTTTTATTATATAGATAAAATAACGTTCGCTGATCGAATATCCCGTTGCTGGACTTGGCCGACTCTCATGCATTGGTGCACGCCAAATCCATCGTACCTGTAGCATGAGTTTATCGACGCTGCACTAATTAATAATAATTATTGTGGTAGGCAATGACAATGGCTGTTATTTCGTGCAATGTTGTTAGTGAGCATGCACATGGTCGCGACTAATGGCGTTAATGTATTAGGGAAAGCTTGTACGATTAACGTTTGGCCAATTACCATGAACGTAGTAAGAACAAGCCGAAAAAATCATTTGGTCTGAGTAGATATCTAGTGCCACCAACTATTCTTGCCGAACTAGCAATCTTTCGACCCAAATACTAAAAAGTATAGATCGTTCACTACAGCGACTGTTTTTTTTCGTTTACGGAGGTAAAGTCGTGCATGGGAAACGTCGGTGGCGTCTGGTCGTTTACTTTCGCAAAACTTATACAGGTGTTAATTGCGAGTCTTAGCCCTTCAACTGCCTTATTGAATAGTTCTTATTCTTGCTGCAGCCGAAAAAAGCCAATTCACAGAAACAGAAGAGCTGTTTCCTTAGAAAGGACGAAGGGCTCAAACTAGCGTCTTATGCGTAGTCGGTGCTCCTTCAACTGATCTGTCTTTCACTAAACCCAACAAAGGCTGCAAGTATGTCCGGTACGAGGGTCCGACACGCGGCGTCGAGCGGCGCACGAATATCCCAGAACGGAGGGTGTTCAGCAATTGCGTCTTTGCTTCCGACAGCTCGTAAGTGTATTTTAGTAATATTTATTTGAGAAGCACATGAGTGATTTAATAGACACGACCCAGCTAGCCTTGAATTTTTAGATAGTCGTACGATAAACGTAGTTCAGCCTTATCAACGTTTCTATTTTACAAAAAAACGTAAGTGAATAATAAGCGTCACACTATGTCTCACTAGAAGTGTCTGCGATTTTTCCCTACTGTTTTACATTCAACTAGTATTTGTTAAGTATGCACCTAGAAGCTACAGAGCTAACCCAAGTGCTTACTAGGCACTAAGTGACAAATGGTAGAAGCTTATTCGTATAGCAGCTTGACGGTATCAGAAGCAAGAGTAATTGGTAAGTCCTCTTATGTACTCGATTTTTATAATAACAATGTAACAAAACTTCAGGGGTGATCAAATTAAGAACCAGTAATTTTTAACACATTGGATACCAATCAAACCGTCGTACGCTATGCTAGCAAGCTGTTACATGTGATCCATGACTACAGCGAAAGCTGGGCAGGCAAAAAAAAAGACTTAGAAAAGACTCCCGTGCAAGCAATAGGATATAAGAAAGTAGGTTTTTTTTTTCCTTTGCGTATAGCGCCTGTATAAGCCAGCTATTGCATTAGACTCGAATTCAAAGGTCATGGTAGCCAGACGAAACAACAGCTACTGGCGTCAGGAAATAATTCTGGCATGCCGTTGTTAGAGGTTCTCTTATTGTTACACAACTAGAAAGTTTTTTGCAACAGGTACAATTCCGCATAAAGCTAAGCCTCAGAAATGTTTTACAAAGGATAACTTTGAAATCGTATTTATAAGGGTAGTATAGATGCAACAGGAAGCGGTTGACTTAATGTCCAATACGTGTTTTTGTGTAGAATCGACCTTTGCATAGAATATTTTTGGTATATGTTTCTGTTTCTTAGCATCTCAAAGTTTTAGTTTAAAATTTGTTGTAGATATTAAGGCAGAGTCGATCAATGTCGTAACCCTGCCATCGACAAATGAGATATATTTGTAATAATTTTACCTATTCTCATCTAAGCTATTCCTATGATTAGTTGTTATATGTTTCTTCACTATATTTTTAAGTATTGTACGCAGGGTCTTTATATAATCTTCTTTCTATAGCAATAGTATTTAAGGCCAACTCTGTGGCCAACTCTCTCTTCTAAATAGGTAAGTTAAAACTATTCAGCTTAATAGCTAAAATTCGGAAAGCTATATAGGTTTTAAGGAACACTTCTTCAAATAGTTTTCTAGGGCACTTCTCTGTAATTTTATTAAATAAAGACAGACATTAATTGAGTATGTCTAAGCGATCGTTGCGAGCCGACTGAGTGTGGCATGTTGCCATTTTTTCTAAAATGTTTATTACTTACTTAATTGACGTTTTTACTAGTTATCAACACGCGACCTTTAGTTAAGTACGGAATAACGAGAATTATAATGTAGTGTTAAGATAATTTCTCTATATATCAAAAATATTAATTTATAATATATGTACCGCTTCGTACAGAACGTGTCTAAACGAACTCTCGATTGTGACACTCTGCCCCTAAGGTATGCTACCTAAGGGCCGGATGTGTTGTTCATTCGTTAGGAAATAGGTTGGCTTGTTCCATCTACGCCAGGACCTTGGGTCACCGAATCGCTGTGTGAACGAATGGACGATCATGTAGGGAATAGGTGTCTATTTAGAATTCTACTTATCAAAAAGCTGAATAAAATACGTGAATAGGCTAAGCGACATGTACAAATAATGTTCACCTTTTGTGACTAGCCAGTATATAAAGCATACATATATAATAAAGTATAAGCAAGTATAAAGATATATGCATAAAGTGTTACATTTAACGCTGTTGGTTTTGATAGTGGCGGCGCTAGCAAGACGACCTCAAGTTCTGAAAATAGAGTTCGCTAGCTTTAATACGTTTATTCCATACAACTATGTATGTTTATCGTAGCCTTACTAGAATAAACAGCAGCCGAAAATAGCCCATGAGTTAAGGCTGAAACGCTTTTATAGTGCCCTGGAAAAGTAAATATTGTAACAGATAGTCAGTCTACTTTTCTCGACTGCATCTATGACAGGTTATAGACAAGTATGTATATCCTATATCTATAATTCTATTCAACGTATGCTGAAAAAACGGCATATAGGTCGCTCGTATTTGTAGAACTTATTAAGCGACCTATGAACACGTACGTTACGTAACAAAAACCAGCGTGAATTTCAGCTGGACGCTTCTTACCCATTTAGTAATATTCTATTTTTCGACGCAGTGTTTCTAAACAGCATCGTACTGCACAACGGTGGGAGCTTAAGTGTACGTAAACACCGGATTGCCTTTGGTCAAATATGTCCCAAGTTTGAATAGTTGTATTTCGTTAAACTGTTCAGTAGCCAGTTTTCGTATGCTGTTTTCCGTTTCGAATCTCTTTCGTTGCTAACGATACAGTGTTGTACATCCTGGTCCTGGAAAGCTCCTGCTTCCTGCTCTCTGAGCCTCTTACTATCGCTATGTTGCAGAAGATAACATTTTGTCGAAAGAGTTCGAACGTTCACAATAGGTGTGTCGAGTGGCGAAACCGGAGCATTTTCGTCGTTTCGCATTTAATTTTCATGGAGCTGAAAACCTAAAGCTGATATAATCAGGACATATCGAATATGTAGGATGAAAGAATACTGCGTAAAGGTGATTTTTTTTAGCTCAAACAGGCGTCTTATGAGGTCGAAAAAAATCAGATTTCTAGACTTTAATGAAGGTCGCTTTGAGCTACACTTGAAAGCGGACCATTGTTCAACTTATGGCATCTAATGCCATAATCCATATCGTATGCAGAACTGTTATTTCTGCAATTTTCGACGTCCACCAAAAGTCATAGCTGTAAATTTGCCTCCTTTCTCCCAACATACCTATTTTTGTAATTCAGATTCAAGATAAAATGTTATGATACGAACAAAACGATAACAACAGCCCAGCAAAGACAAAACGAATTTTCCAATGCCAGCATCAGCCTTAGAAGCACTAATAAAGATATGGGACTGAGCAGGAGGCAGATTACGCGCAACGAGATTTAAGAAACGGACGTATCCGTGTATATTTTAAGGCTCGGATAATTTTTTCAGGACTTTTTGATTCTCTATTTTTCCTTGCTTGTTTCGATGCAAGAATAAAAATTCCTTACCTATAACATCTAAGGCGCTGTTTTTCTTCCTACCTCGACCGTCGGTGCTTCTCTCGTATTGGTCCGCCTACGCCTTTGTTGTGTCTGGTACGCTGACGAAGAGTAGTACTTAATTTGTGTGGTAAACATGTTTCGCGTAACCTTCGATAGATAAAAAATAACAGTCCTCCAGTCTCGATCCCCATATCAAAGCTTGGTGTCAAGCGAACATTCACCGATGTCGAAGGTAATTTTACGTTTCGTCGAATGGAGCGAGCGTATGTAAAGACATGTCGAGCACGAGTACAAGTGGCGTGAATGAGCCCTGTATCTTGAATTTAGGCAATGCAAGGGTAAAACGTGCCACGTGCATAACGTTCAGTTAATCAATTATGAGACCATACGAAGCATGGAAAAGATGTTGGTGGTGTCGCAAAGCAGACGACCCACTTTCCGATCAACCACTTTGATCATACGGATCAAATGTCCAAGTATACGACGCTGTCGTTTTTGATATGGTTCAATATATGGATAGTATGGAAGATATGGAAAATATCTTATTTTATTAATCTATATTTCTGTAGAATCTTTGACTCGAATAAAGTACTCGGTATTTAAAGAAGAGAAAGTATTGTCATCTCGGACAAAAGCCTGTAACAATTAAATATTCACTCACTTACTCATTGTCAAGGTCAGTATGCACTAGAATATATTGTATGTGCATATACTTGTTATTTCAATAAGTATAGAACAATGCTCGGACGGATATGAATTTATAATACTGGTCTCATCAGAACACGTACTAGCGTGCTGGCATCGCTTGCCAAATCAGGGTATCTGTTGGCTAAGCAGTCTTTCTTTGTTTGTAAGTTTTCAGGATCAAACCTTCAATTTTAGACATTTCTGTTACCTGAAAATAAACTCTACTTGTACAAATCGTCCATCGGCAGCTGAAGATCGACTTATCGCGTGAGTCGCTAGAAGACAGAAAAAAGATTCAGGGAGTATCGAAATTCTATACGACGTTGAAAACTATACATAAAGCCCGGCCCCGTTGCTTTTTCTTTCATTCGTCGTAGCGTATCGGAACCGATTTATTGTTAAGCTGCTGCTGCTGCCAGAAATCCTAAAGTTTGTTTCTGACGCCTAATGCTGCATTTCGCTAGTAAGAGGACTTCTTTTGTCAACGATTTGTGACGCTGGGGTGGCTTTTCCGGTCGTATTATGTTGCCTTTGTCACTTGGTTCAATTTCTTGCACAAAAGAACGGGATAATGGTCGTATAACGTAATGCTCGAACAACCTAGCTGGTATACAAACAGATCAATGACAGAAGATCTAATTGCTTTATACACAGGAAGGCGTCACCGCCTACAGAGTTGAAGGGTTCAGCCAATAGTTAACGAGTGCTAGAAGTTCTAGCACGTTATGATGTGTTGATCTATGCCGACTTTGAAACGACCTCCTGATATGTGTATTGCGCATTGTCCGTCGGCCCAGTAAAATAGCAGATTCTTCGTGATTTTTTCCAAAGACACAAGTACACACAACGCATGTTTAGTCTTTTCCATACAAAAAAACTCGCTTGCAAAGAAACGCACGCGCATTGATTTATCTCGTTCTCTATAGGTAAAAGAGGATGTCCACTGCAGAACACAGCAGAAAAAACAGCGACGGGTGCCCTTCTACTGTGTGCTTACAGCTTCTTTAACCGCTTTCTGGTACTGGGTGGTGTAATACCGTATGCGGCCAGTATAGCTCGACGCCACGTCGCAGCAAACGTGCAGCACAAGGATACTGCACGCGGATGAGTGTCTAATTAGGCCTTTCAGATTGACTCGATCCCTAAGGCATACGAATCACGTTCTGATCAACAGCAATAACAAACGCGTTTCGTTTCTGGGCCACTGTGGCGCACATTTTCGTCTGCTTCCTGCACCCGTCTTCTACCTAATGCCCAGTTTAACTATTGTCCTCATGCAGTAAGCGTCCTTAATTTTAGTGACCCTTATAGTCACTATACAGAAAATTGCATTCAGCGCTCTGATTGAGTGTCGGTATCATATCTTTTGTTCTTGTTTGAAATAGCATTTACTCAATATGATGGGCACAGTGAGAACGCATAAGAGAGGTTCGTCCTTCCGGACTCATTGCTGGCAGGGCAAAGGGCAAATTTGCTAATTAACGTCATTAACTTAGCAAGGAAGAAAAGTTTGCGCTGAGCAGGCAAATGCAGAGGGGTACGCCAAACACCGTACCCGCAAGATGCCATGTCGCAAGTCCGAATATGCCCAAGAAGTAAATTTCCTACTGAAACAGGTAAATGGCCAGAGAGAATAGTCATCAACTTGGTAGTTTTACATGATGGTGCAAACCTATATAGAGTAGCATGCCCACAACTGTAAACTGTAATACCCCTTTAAGATCATAAAAGATAGTGGATGATGACCATACTACACAAGATCTTGTTAATATAAACCTAGCTTATATATAGGCCAAGTACCCTATGTTGTCTTTTTTTCAAAACAAATTCAGTTGGAACAGCGGTCGTTATAGACAGGTACATTTCTGTCGTTCTAAACTGGCTCAGGTCATTGTGGAAGGAGGATTGCAGTGTTTCTGTCAATTGTCCATTCGGTCTCCTCATTGTGCAGCAGGGAATCACTCACGGTCAAGAAGTGAGTACACAAAATAGTACACCCGTGTAAACGTGCCATATTGCAAAAATATGTCAGAAATCGTCTCGTCAAAGCGCTTGTCCGTAATGTGCGAGCTGAGGTATTTTCATTCGCGAGCGAGTAATATGAACGGGCATTTCAACCAGATCGGAGAACATAAACAAACCATCAAATTTCTGTTTCAAGAGTAGCTATTATTTTATTGGTTTATTCTCTTTATATTGCTTGTTTTATACCTTTGTTTATTCTACATATCGTAAGCTTCTCAGCGGCGTTGTATTTACTGTATATGGAGTGTATCTACTTGTTTGTAAGTTCGCATAGTTCCAGGTGACCAGGGCTCCCGAATCTATTAAAATTCGCAGTATACCTACTTTACCAATGCGTTTTTTATATGTCCGTACACAGTGCCAGTTAGCGATATATATTTAGCATGTGCGAAAAATTAGGTTTTATTTAAAATACAAGGTCATGCATTGTATTTTACAGACCTAAAAGCAATAAATTAAGCAACCCGCTACAAATGTTCATTACGAAGTCTTTACGCAAAAACTATATATGTGTGCTCGTTAAAGGTGGCAGTACTCATCTTGAAAGAAAACTCAATTCATGAACGCTTTGAGGAGCCTTTTGCATTCAATTTTCCTGTTGTTGGGTATGTAAATAGCATCATTGTACACAAGTCTTTATCAGGGTATTTTTTTTTATTCCAAGCACATAACGAACATGCCAGTTTGGTTTACACTCTGACTTAAGCGGCTCCTTGGGGGCGAGGAGAGGAAGCTGATGGAAAATATTTTGCTACAATGCGCAAAAGTTACGTCTGCTTTCTCGGAACACTCGTCCTTCATGCCTCTGATGCAAAACCAATGATTGTACGAATGGCCAGTATACAAGGACAGAAAATCCCTGACAAACTCAAAAAAAGTGTTGGGTAAGTTGCTGTCTAGTTTCCGCTATACATGGAAGAATATCTAAATCCAGATTTTCCCTTGAGTTATCGCTATGGCTGTAGCTAAACAAAAGCAGATAACTCGACTACTTTTTTCTCATGCGCCACAAGTGTCATTCTAAAGCAGCCCTGTTTTTTTAACAACGCTAAACTTATTGCGATTATTTCGACCTTAGATGTAGATCTTTCACTTGTCATTTTCCAGATTGTCCTTCTTTAATCCGCAAATATATTTTAATAGAAACCGTGGGTTCACACACAATATAACAGGTGTCAATAGAAACGTCGTTCGAATACGCTGCCTACAAATAAATCTAGTGAAATTAGATTTCAGACCAAACGTACGACGAATGGTGAAATGAATTAAAGAGCTGCAGAGTGAATAAAAAGATTAACCGTTAAAGCTTAACTGAATGGCCCAGTTAACAATCGATATTATAGGCGGCCAATATAGAAGATATTGGTTTAACAAAGGGGGCTGTTAAGCCGTTTTCTCTTATACATTTTGCGGGCTTCTAATTCTAAACTCTATTGAAGACCTTCCGGTACACCGAAAGTTTTGCTCAAATCTTCCAAAAGACGCATGAAAACTGGCAATGGCGTAGCCCATCGATTTCAAGCAAAAAAAGAAATCCAGAATCTTGACGGAGGTCTATTTCGCGTTAATGCGGAACGTAAAACCTGACCTCCACCTAAATTCAAAGAAAATATGCGCTATTTTTTTTACCACGATGAGTTTTCCGAGAGTGAAATAGCTTTCTTCTGGTGACAAGAAGATATGTAAGTTTATACCTGCGATTATAAGCAGCTCGTTAAGTTTGTCCGGACATGAATGTCTCACTCTGTATGTATTAATCGATACCGTGATATAAAAATCTTATGCCTTATAATGCTCTGTAATGTGTGGTACACAAAGTGAAAGGCATTCAACCGGCAGCTTTAATATGATAACAATTTGTTCTTGGATCCTTAATGCAGGTTTCATTAACTTCCAACTGTAAATCTCAGAAAACTCTTATCGATAATAACAGAACATACTCTATATTTATTGTTTACTATCTCTTACGTATCGACAGTATGAATGTAACGCAATTATCAAAACCCGCACAGCTATTACAGGTGTTTATGATCAAATATTACCAAAGCCTGACAAAGATCCGTCAGCGAAGCACGATCCCTCAAGGGGCAACGCTGTCCTACAACTTGTACCGACCGAGGTTTATTGGTACTAATAAACAGCAAGACCGATACAAACAGACAGCAAGCGCACGTGAAGTGACAAGGAAGGGAGACTTCAAAAACGAAGCGTGGAGGCCCGCGTCTTGAGCTGCTGGCTCCACCGGATACGAATACGATGACTAGAAACAGCGGGAAAAGAGCTTGGCGCTAATTCCTCTTTTGGATCATTCCTCGACCCATTTTTGGTCTCTGCAACCAGTTTTAATGCACTTAAGTGACAGACAAAACGTTGCCTGGGAATAGTCGGCCCTGTTCGGAGACAATACGATGCGGAACTTTGCTATGCATTAGATTATTATCGGGATTGAACAGCTGTCTGAACGTAGCGGGCTTGCCCCAATCTACTTCCTCTCTCGTCGCTAATCTTTCTCAGACTTGGACACCGAACAGGTGAACAGACGACGAGGAGCTATGGCGAAGTTTTGAGACATGTCCAATTTAAGATCGCAAGAACTGTAGTGGATTATGTCGGGCGGTTTCTAGCGTTAGTCGAGACGGGGTGGAAACAGGATACCGGGGGCGGTATCTTGTGGCACTCCCTTCCAGTTCGACTTTCTTTTGCTTCGCTCCTCTCATTAGCTTGTAATCACCCATCGACAAACCGCTCAACAAACTTCTCGCCGTTCTTGTCAACCTTGGCAATTTGCTTTCTGTTGTTTTTTTTTTGTTATGTATGAACGATTGTGTCCGAACGCAGCACCCACGGGCAAAAGCGAGAATGCGTAACTTTTCAGGCGTCTGCCGTATATTAACTTTGCCATTTAATCAAACCGTGAAGTTCGATCTGATCGACCTAGCTTGGCAAATACTGACCTGTTACCACCTCAGTCAGCAGAAAAATTAGACATTGAGCTAAGAATGAGTGCATATAAATACAAACTGGCAAAGCAAGGCGGAATGGCTAAATGTGTTGTCGTGGATTATTTAACATTAATGAGATACGGATACCACAAAATGCAGAGTGCAACTCAATGGTGCGGTACGAGAGCACAAATAGGCGCTCCTGCAAATCGAGGCTACATTAGCCCGAACCTGTTATATGTGATACTTATTAATATCGAGAATACGATGACCAAAGAAGTCGTCTTTGATCTCGTGCATTCGTTGCTTTTTGTAGTGTAGCTGTATGGGGTAGGTACGAGTCTCACAATGTCTTTCTACGAAAAAAAGGTCTTCTATGATTGTTGAATAAAGATGAAAGTAATTATAAAAAGTAGTAAAACGAAAATAAGAAGAAAACAAGTTGTGCGCCTAAAAACACGCAATGGCTGTGAACTTCTGGGAAACACTGGTATAAAGTTTATTTTCATATATCAACACGTAGGCTATCACTTCTAGCTATGAGTTACGATAGACATGATAAGATGTAGCTTTGTAACTACGAAATGTCTAGATTCGTTATCTGTGATATAACTAGAAGAAGAAAAAGGTTGCGATGGCCGTCATTTACGTTACGTTACGTTACTTAACGTATACCAATACTTAATAACTTACGCTGACGTCATTTTAGCTTTTCAGCCCAGGATCGAAGTCCGAACAGTGGCAGAACTCACCCGTAAACATATGTCCTACAGTGTTATTTAAACTTGATTATAATAATCATTAGAAATCCAGCGTGGCACAAATATCGAAGGCATGTACCAATGAGAAGTTAGTTAAAACGATGGCCTTGCATAAATGTTGTATCGAATGAATTTGCCCTATTTTGACACAATGTGTGTTTTAACTTTTTTTACGTATTAAATTTGTTCGTAAGGGTTTGCATATCAGCTAGCCTCGAACTTTGGTAAGTAAGTATGTTCTTGGCTAAGTTCCTCGGCTTAACTGATACAGTTGATTTATCGATTCTAGTATAATACCAATAGTTTATCATCATGTCCAACTACATCGGTGTGTCGATCGACAGTCGAATTTTAGGCGCAAAAGCTCTGCTAGGCCAATTGCTATTACATGTTTTTCTTGGATGAAGGACGCATATGCTAGAAAAGCAAATGCGTTGATGCCATTATTATTATTAACATCGTTAGTAGTATATAGGAAACGCCACCTACTAAATGCTGGCAAAACACTACTCATTTTAAAGTAAAAACTATCTAATTCCGTAAACTGGTGCTGTTTGATTTGAGGATATACATTAGCTATTTAGTACGTTCGCTGCGATCCGTCGTTAGCTAGAATGTCGTCCGTGAGGCCGAGCTCTGTTGTACTGATCGTATAGAAGTACAAATGTATAGAAGTAGATGGATGACCCGACAAAACGTAGGTCACACTGCTGTCTGTTGTCGAACTAAGCGCAGTAGGGCTAAATGCAGGTTCCATTATTCTTTGTCGCGTGTTTCTCCATAGTGAATAGTGAAAATAGGATCTCGTCCCGCCGTGCACGTAACAAGACGTTTCAGTTGATTCGTTCTAGTAGAAAGTATTACTGCTGTTCAAAGCCGAAAGGTAATTGTTCTTCTGATATATTCTAAGAAGCAACATTATGTATATATTCGTTGTATCAAACGGAGATTAAATAGATCAGAGCTAAAGCCAAGATCACAAATCAAGCCGGCCTATATTAACAGCTTAAGAATACATATCGTAGCGCTGAATCTTGCTAATTGTATGCAACGTCAAGTAGAAAAATGCTAGTCCAGCCCACTGGACATTGGCAATAACAGTTTCCAAAGCGGGCGACAGATCTAAACGTTGCTCCCAGGGTGGAATTCTTCATCCTAGCCATCCTTGTATTCGTATTGCTATATAATTGCTTGAGGCATTATTAACAATTGTATCGGTTTATAATTGTCTGATCCGGATCGTATTATTGGAATATATGGCTTGCACCTCGGTCATCCAGAGCACTACTGACGTGTCCTCTGTGAAGTGTTAGCCAGGCTATTACTCTTGACATCAGTTCACTTTTCGAAGAAACGCGAGTAGCAGCCATTTATTAGCTTCGTTTTATGGATTCTGCCGGTCACACAATCGAAAAAAAAACAAATTGATTACCTTTAGGAGCTATGCGCAGCTGTACGATAAGCAACCTGAACAGGATACGCGTTTCCTTTCGGCTACAAAAGTATAGTTTACGCCTATTTTCTCAGCCATCAGGATAAACTACCTCCTGGACCAAACTCTAACTTAAAGAGACCTGCCTTTATCAATGGCTACGGTGCTCCGTTTCTTAAATATTAGAACGCAAAGAGTCGTCCGCGGATCTGCGCTCCTTTTTTATTATTATTTTTGTTAATGAAACCGTTACGTATACCCTGGAAACATATATATGTATATTTGAGTGTATCGTATCTAACGCTTTGCTTTTTGTCGCCTCACTGTCCACTCTATTGAATGATGAAACAGGCCTGTTTCGTCATATTTAGTAAACAAGCTATAAATACTCTAAGCTATACAAATAGCTCTAAAATTCGTTTTAAGAAAACAGAATTACCAAAAAACAAGCATCCCCGTTTAGATATTATTAGCTATTTGCAAAACGAGATTTTTAACGTATAGTGCTAAAATAATCTCCGATGAGATTAGAATTGCGCCATTTTCCATTAGCCCAATTTGTAGCAATAATAGAAGTAGCCTTTAAGTTACAACAAGCTTTCGACGTCTTATTTGCTACCTCATACCTATAATATTAAAACCGTGAGGCCACAAGCACTACCTGTCATGAGTTAATCTTTGCTATTGTGCGACCGGATTAAGCCAGGAGACACATTGAGGCAGGACATTTGTAAAGGGACTGAGCTCTCCCGCTTCACTAGTCACAAATAACTTCTTGTGACCTAATTAAGTCAATCCAATCACTCGTTTGGGATTATTAAAGCGTAACGTTTTGATCGTTTCGAAAATCCAGTTATTTCGCTTTCTGCCACTTTCATCGCTATTTTTCCCCTTACGCTTAGCACTCTTACTAGCTAGTGCAGCTGTTGTAGCTCTTCTGGTAGTGTGCTAGTCGATAGTATCCACGAAAATTGAAAAGCAAATGGAATTAAAAAATTATCCAGAAAGGCGGGACACCAGCAGCAGCAGAGAAATGAAGGTAAAACCTGATTTATGTTTGAAAAAACCGCTTTTCCCTGACAATGACCCAGTAAGCGAACAACAACAACAACACGAGGACGATCGAACAACTTTTCTTCAACGCCATCGACATAGCCTTCTTCAGGCTGGAATAGGTCTCATGTGCATTCCCTGTCTGAGAACCCGGTCTAATTTATGCGTCGCTATCTTAACGTTTTCACTCCTTGTCCTCTACCAACTGACTGTTGCAGAAGCTCGACTGCTGTGGGAAATGGCCCTGTCCCACTATTTCGACGCGGAGGATCTTAGTCTAGGCGTCTGCCTGTGGGGGTCGGTAAATCCTCCAGTCAGACTGATCAAAATCAAAAAGCTGACGAAGAGAAAACGTGGAGGCAAGAGGGTCGGAATGTGGAATTTGAATGGAATATCAAATGTGGTATAATATAATGAGCATTATAATTATTGCTGTCCTATAATTCGAAAATAGCTGCGTTGCTCGATCATTTATAGCGTCCCCTACCGCCATGCGTAAAAAACCAAAAACAATCCATTAATAATTGTTGGTTTACTGTGGAGATGGTAGGGCGGGCAGAAGCGCGAGAAGAACAATGGAGGACCGCAATGGGAAGGACAATGGAGGCAGATCATGTACACATGTTGTGTAGAAGGTACTGTAAAGTTCTATTAGGTCATACAATGAGTATTTAGAGAAATTGAATAAATTGACACGAAGAAACTACATCATTGCCCTATGGAATATAAGAGGATTTCAAATATCTGTAAATATTAGATAACGAAGATGCTCAAATGTACGTGCACTTTATAAAGTCAGGCTTATATAAATGGTTAGCAATTATCGCGTCATTGTAAAAGAGTACTTGTCTATAGGGCCCATCATTTTCGACCGTTTTTAACAAGTATATTAGTAGTAGTAGTTCAGCTCGCGTCGTTTATATTACCGCCGAAAAATCAACGTAACGTTTCATTGCGACCACCTTACGAGTTCAGCGCAGAAGATGTAGTAATTTGTCGCGCGAATTTTGTGTGTAACCGGATTATAACGTTCGTTGATTGTTCTGTCAACGGCACCGTGGCTATCTGTGATGGTGATGCACTTAAGGTAGAAACGTCAACTAACAACTGCGGGGCGAAGGTCAATTGGAGAGCAAAAATTGGCCATCGAATGTGAGCGATCACAGACGACTGTTAAGATCTCATCCTCGAATAGTAAATGAAATGTGGCTTAGAGAGAAAAAAAAAAAAAAAAAAAGAAACGTTTCTAAAAACTTGTCAAGGAGAGAATGAAGAAACGCTTGCGGATAATTGCTAGTAAAGATGGGATACTTTCGAAGACTATTTTCTCGCGTCGAAAATGAAACACTTTGCCCACTTTTAAGGGTCACAGAACCCTGCAAGTGATTATTGTGAAAAAATCAAGCAATGCTTTGGCGTCATCGACATTAGTCGGTCTAACTAGTAAACATTAAGGGCGGAAAATGGAACGCCAATATAAACATGCCGTTTTTCTAGCGAAGTCTACTATATTTGGAGAATCCGCTCGAGAGCCAAAAAAAAATTATCCACATAGGTTGCTGTCACATTGTAGTATGTGCCGTTGGTGGGATTTGAAACAGTCAGCTCTGGTCTATTTTTCTCTAGACAAAATAGTTTTTTTTTTTAAATGGACAATTTTAATTTATCAAGTACGACAAACGGATTCGGGGAAGCCGATAACGACATAGTAGAAGTCGATATTTAATTACATGTAAATAGAGCTTACCAAGAGCTCAATCGGGTCACTTAATAAAGCAGTTGTTCTATTACGAAAAAAGTTAGCTAGACGATGCAGCTAGAATCGATTTCTGGGTAGAACGAGGGTAAGTCTTACGTTAGCAAGACAATTTCGCCAGCGTTTGTGAGTCAACTGCATTGTACAGTTGACCTAATAAAAGCCGGTTGCTGTAATGAATGGGTCAAGGGCATCGGTCCGCTTCAAATAAAGCTGGAAATTATATGTAATTTTAACATGTATTGCCGATGTCCGCAAAATAGAAAACGCCCCTAACAAGATCTATTGAAAATTGTTCTATGCTGCATATTAGGGCAGCCGGGACCCTGCTCGGTAGCCGAGTGCCAGATCGCACAGTGTCTCAGTGAATATTACTCGAGGACGCTCTAGAACGGGGGGTAACGCAAGTAAAAAAAACAGCTTTACTTGAATGAGTTTACTGATCACTAGATCATCGTATACGAAGTTAAGCAAACGCTTTCTAGCAAATGAATGGTGCCATGATGTTAGGTTTAGAAATTAACCAGATGATTCTAACGAGGTCTTCCCTGAACGAGCCGTAGCATTCAAAATATATTCCTATCGACTACAAAGAAAGGTTTTGATGCCTGCAGTCTTGGCCTGTCGAACCATCGACAATAGAAATCATATGCGTATACGTCATCCGACCATAGCAAAAACTACCATTGCTCCAGTGCCGTCGATAGCTGCCCAAGGAGGCATCTTCGCTTGCGTTAATTGATTGATTGCAAGCAAGCTATCGAAGTTCTTAAGAAATCTAAGGAAAAACATAATTGTCATTTTTGATCAATAGTCTCTATTTAGTCGTGTAATATACTTACTCGATTAAGTGTGTGACCATGACAAATGCTTTGTATGTAAAACTCAAAGACGAGACTATAGCCAAGGCGAAAATGCTGAGTTCGTATATATGCCTTCCCATTTGGCAATAAATTTACGTTCCGCAAATTACATGTCCGAACTACTATGATCCATAGCACTGAAAAAAAACCGGGATCCACTTAGAGTATCTGCTGACATGATACGAGATTGAATTCAAAATGAACAGCGTACTTCGCGCATAACTTAATAAGAGATATCTCTTGCGTTTTTTTTGGTAACTCCCTCATGGGCCTTTTTGTAATTCGATGCATAAGGTAGACAATCCTCGTTTAATAGCTCGTTCCTAGCTCCACTGACGTGAAGCCAACAGTTTCGCACCTTCTCTAAAAATTGTCATCCATACATACATGTACGTTAATATTTTTCCTCAGCCTACTACAGTAGTGTGCCTTTTGCACAAATATCCCATAAAAGTCACTATTTAAGAGAGCTTACTTACTCTAAAGGGCAACTAGCACTACTAAGAAATTCTGTAGTTAAGTAGGGAGAAACGCAGGCACATGGGCGCCCGCTTACCTGTGGAAAATGATGGTGCTCAAGCCGAAACGACCTTTTCCGTTGTCAAACTGTCGCTTTGAATGTCTGTTGACAACTATCGTAGAAATTCAAGACTGTATTAACAGAGTCCGCCGATGGCTTCCTGTTCTGGAAAATTATGGTTTTATATAGATATCTATATTTCTCATTCCTCTATATTTTTTCCATTCTATAATATTACGGAACGGATTTCTTTTATTTTTATTTATTATTGCCTGAGATAGTCGAAACGCTACGTTAAAGGGCAAATTAAGTACTGGTTTTAGCAAGTTCATTTAGCTATCATTATATGTTTGTTGGGACTCTGATCTGTACCATTTAAGAAACCGTTAAAAACATGTGATTTTAAAAACCTACAAAATAACGAACCTTATTGCGTTTTAAATGTTTATACACATATGTGGATACGAGTGTGCCACCTTATCAGGACTATGCTCAAATACACGCAAGGAGTAAAGATATGATGGCTATAGTATAAATATATTTTAGGCGCTTAAAAGAAGACATTGTTTGCTGTACGCTCAGGTAGGTCAGCCTAAATATAATATTCATAAAATAAAAAGACATAGAAAATACCGTGCCACCTTTTTGGTTTAACTTTTGTCATGGTAGGAAAAATCACAGTATCACGAAAAGGGCATGACAATATATGAGTGAACCAAGAAACTGTTAAGGTTTATCTGAGAAATGAGGAAAGCTTGACACTTTCTTTGGTATCAAAGTTACCGTAAAACACGGGCCGCAAAAACAAAGAGGCCACAAGTGATTGTTTCAGAAAAAGCAAAATATAGTTATAAAAAAAGATGACTTTTTGATTTCCATGTAGCTTTTTCGGTTCAGGAGGCTAAACCTAGGGATACCTGGTTCTGTTTGGCTCTCTGGGCAATGGGGGATGAGAGGAGGAAACAAAGGAGAAAGAGCGCAGGGGTAACTCGTGTTAAAAAATATAAGGTACTAGATCAGGGGCAACCTGAGAAACCGTTTTGTGTTCACAATCCATAAAAATATTTTGCGGTAAGCTTCGAAGTTGAGTCAGCTTTATTCCATTATTGAGTATAATCAGTCGTGCTAATTTTTGCAGTACGTTTGCTTGATTGACGTTTCGGTGGAACAGAATATATCAAAGGGATATTTGGTGACGCAGAGAAATCCTTTATAAAATTCAATAGTAATACTTATTGCTATATCCTACGTTGGAGGAATGTTCATTCTGATTTCGGAAATACCATGCGTCTTGCATCATTGGTCTCACTTTCACCTACATCATTCAGAAAGGCTAAAACATCAGAGCGTACTCTTTAACATAGGTTTCTAGGGTGAGGCGTAGACGTTGATCGCCTGTATTTTGTCTCTATGCGAGCCGCATTACACAGCTATAGAGTGCGACGTTTACCTCGAACAGAAAGAAATCAATGGGAGTGTGAAGTGTAAAGTTATATACTTGCCAGTAGCCGAGAAAGTGACAATCGATTAGCCAATAACAAGGACTCCGCACTGAACGGTAGCGTGCTAAATCCTAAATAGGGAGAAACCGCATTATATTGAGATGAGCTGGATTTTAATCTAAGAATGTCTTGGGGCATCTGGAAAACACTTCCACTAACCTAGCTGGAAACAGGGCTCTTTCTGAGGGGATTTTGTCATCACGTATCCAGAAACACCCAAGACACAATGGTCAAATGCAAAGTATATACGTTGGATAGTCAATTCCCGATAGATTATGGAAAAAGTTTTGAGGGGTAATATTGCATAAATTCCTCCGGTAAATATATTTTCAGAAGATAACGTAAATTGAGGAAAAGATAGAGCTTGAGTGTCGCTTAAAATTTGCACAGACTTCCAGCAAAGCTTACTACTGTTTAATAAAAACGTCCGCAAACTGTTTCTTTCTTTGTAAAGTATACGCTGATATCTAAATATATTTTCGGCGACTCGATGAGCGTCATATTTATATTAATCAGATAATTAAAGGTCGTCAAATCAATGTTTAACGCTGGTACAGTCTAGATCAGTCATCCAATAACCAATAACTATATTTGAAACATTCAAAAAAGTAACACTAAATACAGTCTATAATCATTCATAGTTCTAAGCGTATTCACTATAATATTTCTGGGGTTAGTAGGTCCACCGGGTACGTAAACCGAATATAGTGTGGAACTAATAGCTTAGCCGCTAGTGAAATTCATCGTATATTATCCGACCCAACACCTTGCTGGGTTAGGGCCCCGCTTGCAGCTCGACTTTTGTGGATATAAAATACGAACTTTATGAAACTTCGGATAGAACAATGTAATGATTTTATTTCTATTTTCCACAAGCGAAGAGAACTTAAGGCTTTCAGGATCAAGTTTTAGGTGTCAAGTATACTTTCAAGGCCGAGATACGTAACAGTACAGTTTAATTAGCTGAACATAGATTTTATTTTTGTTTTATAGCTATATTGTGAAAAGTTCTTCGACCATAGGAGTCAATGATCCGCTTCTAACGCTCTATCAGCGTTTCCAGTGGGGTTTAGTGAACTCGATACGTACTAGATAAGATGTAAACGAAGTGAGAAAAATTTAGAAGAATAAAGATAGATCCTCGGAGATGACGTAACTGAACTATGATCACAAATCGATTCAAAAGATGGTACAGTTACGAACTCTTCGTGGCCAAGAGTGGCCGCTTTTAGTCCCAAAACTGAATCAGGTTTGAAAATGGGTGGTGGTATTCGTTACGAAAGATCTCCTACTATGACCGCGATAGATGAACAGGTGAAACGGGTTTGTTTAGACACTGAGTTTGCTTTCAGACTGAAACAGCTTAGTTTTGCGATAAGTTTATGGAAACGAAGTTCATACATATGAACCAAATACAAAAAAGACACATTTCTACCAACTGTATCTTTTTAGGTAAGCCCACATTATGGGCCCTACGGAAAAAAAAAAACGAGAGAAAAGTACTAGCGGTGACTCAGCGAATTTTCAGTAAAATCAATGTAGACCTAAACAAGCCTATTTGGAGTATTTGGCTTTGATCGCACTCATTACACGTGCTGGTAAATGACTAGCGTTTTGCATTCTTATCTACGAGTAGTTGCGCTCAGTGTGTCTACTGAAGTATATACTGATTCAATGAGCAATAAACTGAAAAATGAGATACTGAATGGTCTTAAGCAAGCAGAGGATTCATTCCAAATAAACCTTCAACGGACAAGGTCACGTCAGATTAAGCATCAACGAGGGAAGTCCAGCTGGACAATCGACTGTTAGAGCAGAAGCCGGCCCGTTCGATACTGAATAAATGAGATAAAAGACTCGTTTATTTATGAGCCACTTATATCATTTAAAAGATAAAACAAGAGACAAGGCTAAATTAAAAAATTTTGAGGAAAACCTGTGTCTCACTCGGTATTTGACATCCTTCTATGAGCTTTACTTATTGTATAAAATAGAATTTTTAAATTAGTAATTTGAGGAAGGATTTATTTTATTATTCAACCATTAGCTAGCAAAAATAGTTTAACTCCAATATTACCAATAGGTAACATTTATTAACAAGTAGTTTAAAAAATGCTTCTAGCGTTTTGCCTTGCCTAAAGCATATGGCAGCAATTCCACCTAGGGCTGTCACAATAGAAAATTATTGCTTGTCAAAAGTATCACAAGGGAATACAATGACGGGTGCGAGTCAGAAATTGGCCTTTATCCAAGTCAGAACTGTCCTACACAAAACGATTGTATTGCGCGTTGCGGTCCCGAAGAAAGCCACGGACATGTCGCGACATAACAATGTGTTCCATTACACGTTCGGGACTGATATGATCGTCCTGAGCCAGCAAAGACCTTCTGAGGACAACGTAAGATAATCCGCTCTGCTATAACCTACGCGATGAAACCATGCGACCGAAAGATCAAGCATTTAACCGACTGAACGACGGAAGGATCCTAGAATTATTATACTGTATTTAACTATTTTTTTTAATTACTTTTCTGCTTGATAATAGGTCCGACGTACAATGTGCTTTGGTTTTGCTCTTGGTTACTAGAGGTTGAAAAAGAAACAGCAAATAGAACCGTTGTTAGGTGACTGTTTTTATCTGAGCACTCGTATGGGCTGTTTTTGTGTGGTTGCTATCTTGAGGTAAGCGCGTTTATTTCATCCCCCCCCTTACATACAGCGTATTTTACCTGTGCCCCTGGCTAAAGCTGCCTGACGATGGAGTATCTGTCGGGCGAAGGACCGCTTTCGTTACGTCTGGCCAGACAGAAAGCCTCTAAGTCGTGTAAGAGAGACGCAACCTAAATTTCTCATGTCCATTAACTTACCTGTATTTTACGGCTAAATAAGTTTCATGCGGAATTCTATACTTTGCTATTAACAACCGACTAGGCAGCTGGCAGGTGACTAACACGTTTGCCTACGGCACACCGACCGGTATATTTGCACATATCTATCCATTATTATATGATCACTATATGAGTCGTCTCTTTGCGTGACGTTCCTACAGCTTCCCACTCTAGCGCGGACACGGTGAAAAATAGCTGTTAGTGAAGCAGGCCAACAAGGAAACGACAAAAGGGAAATGGGCGGAGAATAGGGCCCATGTAAAACAAACTGGGTGTGGCAGCTGCATAGACTGCACATGAATGCAGAGCACATGCATATTCCCTATGAGAGGTTTTAAAATCTAGCGTTGAGCCGTTGTTACAAGCGGGTGGTAGTTCGATGGAATATCACGTGACCTTCTACTGGCAAGAAATTAATCTTTTCAGCAACGTTGCAAGTAGTTCAATTTTTGTATTCGAATGACTTTAAATTAATGCGTACACAGGCTAAAAGGGATAAAACTAATGTATTTTACTTAAAAACACTAGTGAGCACCATATATGTACATATATATATGTACATATATATATATATTAAAATACATGCTACAAGCAACTCTACAAAGACATTATCCGATACTAGTAATGATTTTAATTTTTGCCTAAAATTGAGTACAAATATTCTTCAAAAAGACTCTTTGGATCAGCGAATCTTTGAATGAAAAGATCTAAAAGCGTCGAAACACTCGAAAGGTACAAAAAGGCAAATTATGATTGTATCAGAGTAACACGACAGGCTGTAGATAGACTCGCCTTCAAGACAGCCGTTAATTTCGAATCATCGAAAAAAAAGCTCTTATGCTTTTTTGATCAATATCCGAAGCTTTTTCTGTCGCGTATCTCGCAGATTGACGTATGCAGATTAGGTTTTGCGTGATACTTATTAGGTAATGGCTAGGAACATAGGTTTTAAAGAGAATCTCAATCAAAAGGTGTTTCGGATTCGGCTGCCGCATCCAGTATGTGCACGTATGCGTATGCTAAGTTTCGAGGACGTTCGATCGTTAGGCTGAAACGTTAATTTTAAAAGCACATCAAATCTACATGTCCTTAGTTTTATTCTAGCATAACACTACAGGAGTAGGCCATAGGTCTCAACGCATGTAACAGAGTGTACATTTACGTATATATTAGTTTACGATCGCATAGTTGTCCATTATTAGAATATTTTCAAATAGTCTACAAGCAAGGGTTAGACTCGATTAAAATTTAGGAATCTTAAAATGAATGCAAAGAGAGCGTATATAAGCGACTCCACCTCGTATTTCCTCTACGTTACATGTCAGAAATAGTTAGACACTAATGGCCGAGTATAATCTTACGCCTCTTACTTGTAATGATAATCCAACTAATTATCTTCTCAAGCTTTAATTTGTCGACTATTATATGAGCCACCAAATAGGAGTACACTTACGCCATATGGCTCGATGTAAAAGCAGGAAAATTTCGCGGCTCAATCAAGTATGCGCATGGCTGATTATACCTAATTACAATTAGGTCTCTGATTAGGGTTTAAAATTAATAGTAGATTCGATCATCACGAGCAGCTTATATCATGCTAAATTGTCGCATAAAATAGAATGGCAGTGATCGATAAGCTTCTTTAGTAAGAGACAATTATGTAGCTGTTGATATACACGCAGCATATATTGCCCTGATCCCGTAAAGGTTTTGCGAAGAACATCATATAAAAAGTAAATAGGATCAGTTAGTACGATGACAAACAATAGGTAAACAGATCAAAGCTGTACTTCATGGACAGCGAGTTCCGTTTACCTATTGTTTCCCCTCAATGCTGGACCCTACGCTCGGCCAATAGGCCTAGTCCAAGTTCTAATGATCCTCACTAGTGATTTATCAGGGTTTGAGGTCCTGTCCTACCTTGAGCGCACCAACTATTGTGCAGAATACCAGGTCTACAGAACAAAAGATTTCTATTGGTTCTTCAACATCCTACCATTAATGAAAAAACCACAAGCCAATATTTCTCGAAAATAAACAATATATGTACGTAAATGTGTGTATTTATTCTATGTTTTCCTTATACGCATATTAGAGTACTAACAGATCAGATTTCCCCGATGATCTGAAAACTTGTTACGGGTACCGGTCCGCAGCCCCGGAGCCATGGAGCAAACACGTCAAGCTATCAGTCGTTAGATCTATATACTAATAAAATGTTTACCATCTAAATTGAATGTATCAATATTATTGTAAAAAAAATACGGTGCTTTGAGCTTGTAAAAGTATTCTATAATCAATTTTTCTGCATTATCGTTTTGATTGAATAGTAATTTTTGTTACGACAGCAGCTGGGGCGTCTAATCGAATTGGGTCCTCGTTTCGGTCTTCCACTTAACGTTGGTCCTCTTTTGTGTCTGAATAAGATAAAGCAGCTTCCTGAGTTTCTCGAATACGCGGAACGTAGAAAGAGGTCCTTTTGCGAAATCTAACTATGAGCAGAATTTTGAGGGTTTACCACAATTGCGAACGCAAATGCTGGTGATGAAATGCCGGGCTGGTAGTTCAGACAACGGGAAGTTGCCATTAGTTAGTTCTTACGACGCTTGTAACCGACGAGCTGGGCGTCTGCTGAAATCGATTTAATAAATCAGTAAGAATTCAACCCGGATTCAGCTAGACGGAATTGACCAGAGAACCAAACTATATCATACTGTGAAAAATCTGGTTCAGTAATTCCTCGATCTCAGCGACCTTCGCCATTTTTTGCATATTCCGCCTTCAGCGGGGTTGTATCGTTTCACAAGGTCCTACAAAGCTTTTTCCTTTTGTCATCATTTACTGGTTTAGTTAGAGGGCATTTCGTTGACATGATTTTCACATCGGGGTGTGCCGCCCTTAAACTTGTTACAGTCAAAAGTACGGGCAAGTGAACGCTTAAGAGGTTTTTTTGGATAGTATACTGTAAAAAATCTTGAGACGCTAAAGATGATTTCAAGGAGGTTAGAAGCTAAAACAAAAGGAGGAGCAGTGTGGCTTCTTTGAACCATTCATGCTCTACTACGCGGACGCGGTCTCTTTCTATCAGTGTAGATTTGAAACTATCCGAGAAGCCGTTTGCAGCTCTCAACAATATCTCTCCATCCCACGCTCCACCTCGTTCTTGTCCGCTTTCTCAGTCGAACTCCATCGTCGCTGCCCCCTTCATGGGTCGCACAACAACTATTTTAACAGGTCAAAGACCCAGAAACCACAATAGTGTGACCAAACCTCATTATAAACAAACACACATAAAGGGTCTATGTGTCTTGCTCTTCAAGACGATTAAGTGAAAGCATAGCAAATCCAGACCAGTGCTGCTTTGGGCTTCACCAACAGCTATCGCTAACTAAAGTCCTAACGCTGACAACTGAAAACATTTCTATGGCCAGCTCGTTATAGCATGAGTCAGTTTTTACCTATACCGAAAGAAAATCAGTTGGATAATGTTACTTACCTGCAGAAAAAAACCACAAGGAGCAAAAAAATCGTATAAAGTCGTCAGGTCGCTAGTCTAACATATGAACGAAACATGCCTAATTCGAGTGATCCGGTGCAAATGCACTAAGTATTCATAGAATTTACGACAAAAGCACAAAAATCATATTCAGAGGGGTTGAGGACAAGGATGGTCCTGGACAGCCGATCTAATCTAATATCGCTATGCTTGAAAACGTATTTTTTTCAAGAAAGCGTAGGATGTACGAACATGTATCACTGTTTACTCAAACGGCTTCACTGATTTTAACGAGTCCTATGAAAATTGCCTTAATCAGCCTATTTGCATGAGACACTGCTCTAAATAACAACACCTCATGCTACCGTTCGAATTGTGTGTACAACGCGTAAACACTTCAAATTATTCCAACATATACTCAATGCATGTACTGATGCTGCGACAGACAACTTAAGTTTCGGCGAGTGTCGGGCTGTGGCTCAAAACAGGCCCTTGTTCTTGTTATAATTCTGCTGTATTCATACTTCACTACCTACCAGCCGAGAACCCTCGCGATTCGTCTATAGATCGTCGTCAAAATAAACGCATCCAAAACAATTTGAAACATTCGTTCGGGTAATTATGTTGCCCTTACAACAATTCGTATTGTCCTACGATTGTATTCGAGAACAGGACCCTAACACCCTCACATGTATTCGTAATACGTATGAGTATTGATCTTTAAACACATTTAAATATGTTTCATCTAGACTTTATTGCAAGAATTAGATAGACCAGAAGAAAATTGTAAAGTATTCGAGATAATTTTCAGCTTTGAGTGCAAATGTCTGCTGGAAGCGTACGCATCCGTGATACACTGTTGTGATCTTGCGTACTCCTCCTTGTCCTTATGTATAATTGATGACAATGACAACCGTAGCATGCTTTGTTCTTCTCCCCCTCGTTTCACCCTCTTTCTCGTTCCCTAGCAAAGCAAAGAAGCTGCTTTCCCCCGCTTGCCTCGACCATTTCTTTTTTCTCCTCTGCTCACCTCTCCTTTGTTGTTCCCTGGAAAGTGGTCAGGAAACAGGGGCTAAAAATGTAAGCAAGCGAAACGCAATCCTGTGGAAAGAACGAGGGGAGGAGCGTTGCGTTGTTTATTTTTACCGTTCATGGGGTAGTGGGGGCAGCTCGACCTGATTGAAATGTTATTAACTGCTGTAAATAGTTTCGTATCTTCGCCGCGGTCGTTGTCGAACCTCACTTGTCCGAATCAGGTCGTTACCTCTGTCTGCGTAACCTTCGGTAGCGTCAACGCCCTCTTTTTTGCTTGCTGTTTCTTTGGCGCCGCTGTCTTTACTACTACTTCACAGCTGTTGCTCCGGCCTCTCAATGGGCGCATCCCCTGACAACCGAACTCACTGAACAAAAAGCTCAGAGAGAAGAACTCGAATGTTTGGCAAAGCATGACTGTTTCGTATTTCCCTTTCGGCAATAACAGGGTTGGTGGCAACGACAACACCGAGAAGTGGCAAACATTTTTATTGAAGTTTCGCATTTTTGCATTGCCGTAGCCGCTGCTGTCAGCAGATATGGGGCAATCGGACACGCTGTACGGCTTCATTAAAATCTAAAATCAAATGTATATTAATACTGTGATGGCTTTCATTTCCGCCGCAACTGGAGTGACCCGGCAAACACGACCAAATGCCAAACATACGGTCAGGTCAGCTCAGATAGGGACTACAATAGCGAAGCCGATCTAGACGATCGAAGCGGTGCGACCAGCGACTCACTACACTTAAACTATTTAACGAGAGGAGAAGATCTTCTCCTGTTTTCTTCGACAGCCGCTAGAGATTATAAAACGGGTTCATTTCATTGTCTATACCATAGCAGTATATGCTATATTACTTGGTAATATGTGTATAATACTAAGACTAAAAGTAATATGTGGTTGTCTTTGTGTTAATCTATTTTATTGTTATGTGTAATGGTCAGTTGGTGATGAAGTGTTCGCCGTGACAGGATAATACGTAAGGTGAGGTGGGTGGGTTGGTGACGAGGGGCCCTCTGAAGGCCAGTCCTGTGTTAGGAGTAGTATATTCGTTTATTTTCTTATTCTTAACTGCATAGTACTGACACGCGACGACAAAAACAGGGATGAATGTTCTATTAGTTTATGATATAAATACAGACTGGGTACGCTATTCTCCTATTCCGTTAATTCAAGTTCAAATGCGAAATCGAAGCTACTATCTGTATATAATGTGCCTGTTTAATACACTGTTGGCATTCCTTTTTCTAACAGCCTTATCGTTCACACTGACCTATCCTGATTGTCAACGTTCGTTTTTAGACAACTTCGCAAAGCGTAACGTAGAATAAACTTATATTTATTTGCATTGAAGTCACTCGTACTCTCCTTTTGTTACTTTTGACCGACAAAGTCCATTCATATTGTGTACTGTTGCCGTTCATGCGACGAGACGTTGCTTATAACTGGGAACTTTGGCAATTTGCTAGTAAAAATGACAACAGACAACAAATTTGCCAGCAAAAATGTTAACATGGAACTCGTCTATTTTCCCAATTATTTGGAAAGCTGTTCGTGTTAGCCAAAAATCGCAGATACATAAAAGTTGCGCCTTCCAAACCTGTATCTGACCGATGCCTTCGCATCCGGGAGTTCGTCGCGAAGTTGTTATTAAAGTTATAAGTCAACTCGTTGTGACCAGACTTTTCGGTCTTGTTGCCGACGAGTAAATTTCGCAAAATTAGTCCACAAAAAAACTTCGATCTCACCTTCGATCTATCAGGGGGAGGAACTGCGGGCCACCGACGCAAAATGATTGAAGCCAGTGCGCCTTGAATATGAACGGGGCCTCTCTTATACGACTTGATTCAAGCGACGTGCCAAGCCCAGGCGCTAGTTTTCGCGTTCAATAGTACGCTTATCACCATTAAGTCTTCTCAATCACAGCAAACCGCACGAGGGCACGAATTTGTGTCCATCTGACGAGCGAATAAGTGAACTCTGAATAACCCATAAGCGTAGTAAACAAGCGTACAAAGGCGCTTTGCTAGAAGCTGCTCTTTATCCCTTGAACAGCAGCGATTGTCGATGGGCTTTTAAAAGATCTAAAACAGCTAGAGACGGACGTTCCCTGTCATAGGGCGTCCGAGCTCCATTGCAACATATCGCTGGGTCTTTCGCAAAAACGGTCCGACGGTCCCACATTGCACCTACTTCTAAAGGGAGACTACTAACATTCATTCCTCAGAGAATTCATTGATGCTGCAAAGGACCACTTCAAAATTTCAAATTTACCAGAAATCGTGTCAGTTCTAGAATGTGTCCATGAATAACGCTTCGCCTATCCGTGCGAAGACAGCAAAACACCCGGAAGCACAGAAAACTGAGGGCATTCATATTTTCCTTCAGAGAAACTGAAAGTAAAGTGGCAATGGCAAACAGGCTACTTCGAGCGATTGTGCTTCCCGAAGTAGACGTTCGGCAGATCAAAGCTAACGTTACTGCATCTAAGGCAAATGATGATCCAAATACATTACTGACAAAGACCCAACAGAGTACCTCTCTGCTGACCATCCAGAGCCTTTCTTATTGCTAGCTATTTCTCCAGGAAACCACAAAGGACCTACTACACCTTACACATACATATCCAAAAGGCGAGTGCTTCATTCCGTAGTTCATAGGCGTCTAACTTGTCACATAGTGGGAATTTCAATTGCTCTTACGCCGACAACTTAATCGATGTTGAACGAACAGCGACAGCATAAATGCTACGTAGTAGTGAGTTCCCCATAACTCAGCTGCCATAAGTTAATGCCTAACCGAATGCAAAAATACCGCTTCGTGGATAGAGTCGACCAGATAATTAGGTTCAGCTTCAAAATGTGCAACTTATACATTTTTGGCTAACACTAAGAGCAAAATTTTTACAGGTGAATTTACTGTTCGTTGTTTACGAAAATGTCTACTTGTTGCGATTGAAAGAAAAAGGAAACATGCTTAAGGTACAGCTCCGTCTACGCGTCTCTGAATCTGTGATATTACAATTTATCGTTTACACGCACACATGCACTATTCAAGCTACGAAAACAAAGATGCATTAGATTTGAAGCTGGGTACAGCCATTGTCGCTTCTTGCTGTCATCGTAATCATTGGAAGACTTAAACCCCACAGCACCGGGCGCCGATCTGAACCGTTTGGCACGTTGCTACGCTTTCCCATATAAATATATGATCCACGGATTGCGCTGCATAGACCTCGTACAGCCTTCGATATAATCTTATGGTAAATTAACTATAGAGTAGCACCACGTGTAATGGCATTATAGTACTCACAAAAGAAGATGTCCGTGCATAAAGGCCTGCCTTTAAAGATGTGTTCATCTATCCATATTCACGCATTATAAATGTAACGTATGCTTGGAACAAGTTCAACAAATTCTGTGACGACATTTTGATGAGGCGCGGCTGTGATGCCCGGCATTTTGGCCCAAATTTTAGATAACGGCGCGATAAGAGATGCAAAAGAGTGTTCGTTTTTTTATCTATTCGGATAAGCTGACGTAAAATACACAAAGCATTATTGGGGAACGACTAGTTTAGCGATACATTTTAGAACGCCACATTTATATCGCCTAAGTTAGTGATACTAACATCAGTAACAACTCATTTGATTCTTGTAGCCTTCACTGCAGATCAATTACAAATTCATTTTCATTCATACCCATATTCAGAAATATTGGAAGTAAGAGATTTTGGTCTGAACGATGGTCAGAGGTTAAGACCTCCGCCGTCCGCTGCGGTAGGTTGAGATCCCACCTTGCACTCTCTAACGTCCAGCCACCTATAAGTAATCCTAGCGAATACGCAATTTGCATGCCCATAGATAGAATGGGTTGCTACAGTTCGTGGTGTACCTTTTTCATATGTGTCGACCGTCTGATTTTGCGCTGGTTTTCTCGACGGAACAGTACACTGCTAGAGTCCATCCTCAGCTTCGATTCAGCGGTTTACTTTGTATGGCTCGTTACTACTACGACGACTGCCATTGCCACCTCTGTTACTGCGATAGCATAGGAGTACTGGCATTACTTTTCGTACGCCGAAAGCGTTATGCCGTCCACGAAGGGCAGATGAGGACAGTCGATAGATGGATTGATGGAGACGATATTAAAAGATGAGTTCTGGGGTCGTTTGTTATGCTAACCAATGCAAAAAGCACTGATGGTCATAATATAGCGTAAAGGCAGAGGTATTTTTTTTATAAAACTACCCACGCTACTTTTGACAATCAATGAAACACCCAAGTATATTAATTATTTAGTTTTCCGAGTTTGTGTTGCCGAACGAACGAACGAACGTTGAACTCAATTTTCAAGAATTAACTTCTCGTATTTTTTGGACTCTCGTCATGTTTGATACCGTATTTCTATGTGATCGTATTTTTAATCCAACGTTTAGATACAGTAAAGGCTGAGGACACCTTGAGGTAGCGGAGTAACCCAGAGGGGTGTAATAGGTCTGTCTTAGTAGATGATTATTGTCAAAAGGAGTACTTGATCAGCGGAAGAAAGGTGATGACTCAGTCGCGATGGGTGCGTATTCCATAAGCTAAATTCATGAACTGAAGCTAAATAATGAAACTGGATGACGGAACGATTGACCGAAAATAACTGGACGCCTAAGACGGACTACTAAGTAGCGAAATTAGACCAACAATTCGGTAGATATTCTAGAATAAGGCGGTTGATAGGATAGGAAAACTGCGATGGAAGAAAGACGATAATGACCATAGCAAGATGATGGGGATCGCGGAACATGGTGACAAAATGATACAAATGGGTTTGCGTCCATAACCAAACAGAGTTTCGATCATCTGACTTGGAATTTGTACAAATAATATGATAGCGCTAAGTAGAATATATATTGTAGTCGTAGTAAATAAAGGACGCGAAAGGGTGCATAAGCTTGCTTCTTCGCCATTGAAGTGGGGTGTACATGTGGAATACTGCTAGTCGAGCAGTGACGACAATCACTCTGGCTTTATATTGATATATATATATATATATATATATATATATATATATATATATACCTCAGTATGTCCTTTCTGTATAGAAAAATGCGTGAAAAGCACTATAACAAGGTGATTTTTCTTAGCTTTCAAATATGCTAAATAGAGCGTCAAATTTGGAGGATCGCCGTCTAGGACCCGCGAATCGACCCAATCAACAGGTATCGAAACATAATGGAGTTTATACATGAGCTGACACAACTACACAAACGACACATATTTTTAATCTGGCATAGCGGATTCTCTATTCTCAATTGACTAAATCCAATTAATAGTCACGTTGACGCATTACAGAGTAGTCTTAATATCGATCGTGAGCATTCTGTACTGGGACGCGTGGAAGCCAATACTCAGTACGAGGGTAATAATTTCTGAGGTTTGTCAACAGACTATAGTTTGCAGACAAAAGGGAGCTAAATTGTTCCGTATTTGCATTGATCCAGTGTCACCTATACGAACGATATTTGTTTATCTACACGACAGGAGTAATACAATTATCAGTTCGTTCTTTTATCTTGTTTTAGATCGATATTTACAGCAGTTGAACAAAATATAGATAAGACATGCACGGAGGTTGTACGATAATACAACTAAACGTGCAAAAGCCCCGTGTAGAGCAATTCCATTTCCTTCCAGATGGACTAGTTCCCTCTTCGCTACCTTTTTCGTTGGCATTTGGGAGTGATATGAGCAAGCAGAGACGAAACCGAGATGTATCTGTAGCATTATGTTGAATAGACTGCGAATGAGCGCATCCATATATATGCGGCTGTGTTTGTTGTAATACAGCTACTTAATAACAACGTAAAGTTCTCGCTCTATGAGAAACGCCAATTTAACAGTGAGCGTTGGCGCGCTTAAATGTATCAGATACAGTTAAAACCATCGACTGAAAATCAATGATACATATGTATTTCTATATATAGTTGATTTTGTTTACAAACTTATTATTACAAGCTTAGAAGACATTTTCCGTTTATGCGGTAACTACTTGCACGAAATTTCTTGAAATTCACACAGCGGAGCCGTGGGTAATAACTTTTCGGCATACATCGTTAGAATGCCATTCTAGAGGATTATACTCGGGTGGTTCTTGGTATCGCTGAGTCAGTGGACTGCTACTAGAATCGATAGTGAACCGTATTGAATTATTAATGTCTGAGTTTTTTCATGCATGGATTCCAGCACGGGCCCGACCGTATCGCGGTGATTACTTCCTGGTCAGCATTCAAATTTAGCGGTGTCAATGAAATGCACCCCTAAAGAGTTTTGTAGAAAATGCCTAGTAGTAGATGTAATGTAAACATGCCAAAACCGCTGTGATATTACCACAGCCATAATACGTTATGAATACCCCCTCCGACAGCCGTGACGGAGGTAACAATTTGTTTGAATGCTACATAATCATACAGTAATATTGACTCTAGTAATGTAAACAAATATATTGTTTTCGTTTTTTTTTTTTCCTATTCTAACCATTGCAAAGAAGGTCATATTTGGTATTTGCACAATCAACTTTACCTTCGCCTAGTACGTTGTAAGTGTCACCGACAAACTGGCATTGAACAGTAAATAAATGTTGTAAAAATGGTTTCCGAACGAAAAAAATCTAGCCTCGGCTGTAGTTTTATATTATAACAGTATTTTCTCTTTGCTTTCTTCGAAAATCTTGTGATTCAGTAAACTTTCGAAAGAATCTGTGAATATATGGAAAGGGCTTAAGTACAACTAAAAATCAAACTGCCGTCTTCCGAAAAGGAAGACCTCGTAGGAAGCCTTGCAGAGACCTAGATCCTATGAGCAAGCCACAACCGTGGTACAGTTTCTGAAACAATTACGAATCTCGTTCCGGATTAATGATGGCACGGAAAGTGCACGCCGTTTGCCCATATTTCTATTAGGTGCTTATTATTATATAAACATCCTAAGAGAGGGAATCACATTTGCTAGGAGAGCGAGAAGCTGCATGACTGATATAGTGTCCATTCATAAAAACAGAGTAAGTAACAATACATAAACCCCAAAAGTGCGCAGCAAAACCTGCGTCAGCGAAACTATATCAAGCGTTTTCCTCGTTCATCTTGTAGACGTTAGAAATGTCAGGCCCTGCTAGGGCGGGAACTTAATAATAATGTTAATTCTACTAGTAGCTTTTTCGCCCTTCGTTTCAACCACTTAACTTAGCACACTAATGCATCAAACTATTGACAAACTATGGTTGGTATGTTTGTCTTTCCATTGGGCAATGGTTAGTTAATTTGTCAAATTTATTTACATGTACGACTTAACGTATTTATAATAACGTGAACTGCTAACACCGGGCTATAGCATTGATTTTTAAACCTTTTTCGAAGTTAGTGATACGTCTACTTTTTATAACTTCATTAAGGAGGAATTCTGATGAAATTTCAATACAGTACGCCTTTCCGATTCATATATGCAGATATATATCTCATCTAATCACAAAATTAGACAGGATTTGCGCACAAGATGGTTGGCTATTCTGGTGAGACGGAGCTAGTGGACGAGCAATGCTCAATGGCTATACGTGCTGAGGAATAGTGACAATAATATATAAGACGTTTACACATAAACGGCCAGTGCCGGCACAATGCCGTTGTATGTTGTAACTGGCTATACGTGGGCTGTTTGTGTCTACCTATCGCCTTTGCTTGATGCGTCTTTTAGATGGATAATAGTTGGAAGAAGGCTCGTAACGCTCCAAGAAGTTAACTTCAGTTTTTCTCTTTTCCCTTTACCGTTACTGTAAAATGAAGCACTGTGCGAACATACCTGGGTCTCCCACTTTTTTCCTAATGTGGTAAAACCGCTACGGCCCACAAACACTTATTTCAGGGCTGTAATATTATTTTATGATTCAAGCACGAAAGGGACGGTGATGTGGTTATCTGAGAGAGTCTGCTAATTTCAGTAGGTTATCAAGAGCTAATTGCTCCAAGTTGGTAGCCTTTTAAGACTTCGACAGCTGTCTTTTCATATTTTTGATCGAGGCATTAGCTTGTTTATCTATTTAGTAAACATCAAATAATGGTTTGAACAACACACATTTAAACTATATTATGTACAATAACCCCCGACTGCACTATATATGTCACCTTCATAACGGCTAGACCATTTAATGGGCACTAACAGAGAACAACTATTGTTTCAAGTTTTAGATCCGGTATCGCTGTCAGGCTCGAATCGAAGTCTGTTTATGCCCGGGTTCGAACCCAAGATTAGGAGCTACCCACTAAGCTGTCACGGGGACAATTTAACGGAGGATAACTCACCATGTATAACGTTTGGAAGACTGTTGTTTTTCCTTTATACCGCCATAGGACGTGCTAATTATTATAAGCCTCACATGTAGATTCCAAATTAACCACATTTGATCAATAAGTAAATCACTAATTAAATAACCTTATAATCATCACGGCTACATTTCTGATCTGAGCATTAGGGGCATTTTAGGGGTGACAATACAATCTGACACAATTTTAGCCCTGTACGAAGCGTGTATTTTGTAGAGTAGTGCAATATACACTATCACATGCCTACAAATGTCGCATAAACGACAAATATTTCTATACCAACTTGCACGTCGTCAAAGTTTCATTGAACAAAACTTCCCGATGTTCTGCTGTGTTACAGGGCAAGGTGTCTGTTAATCTAATAGTTACTTATTGCTAATTACAGATACTGTTCTGATTCACTACCAGGTCAACAGTATGAGCCTGGCGTCATAGAGGAGGTGTCTTTCTCGCTAGAATATTTAGCATCGAGCACGCAAACGAGCCCTATTTACTTTCTTCATTTCAGCACCCCTCTCCAAACCCAGCACCTAAAAGAAAAGAAACATTTTCCCTGTATGAAAGAGTCGCATTGTGATAAACAAATATATATAAATATATATATGCGGGTAGCACGCAGTGGATTGGAAACGGGATGCTCGTACCGGTCGTGTGCTCAATACTCTATAAAAGGACCACGCAGTCTTCTGATGAACATCATGTCACCGCGAATCCGGCCATTCACACTCTAAGTTATTCAGCAGAAGGCTTGATTTTGCCGGTTCCATTTGAAAACGACATTTGTGACCTTTAACGTAAGATGACGATATTTGCGGTAGCGAAATAACTGCATAGTTGCAACATTACATAGCGATATTTCAATTTCTTCCGTCTGGCTTTTCTTCACGCTCCAAATCAGATTCTCAAACATCCGCTCACGCCTAAATGCAAGAAAAAAATCAAATGAGTAATGTATTGCCGAAGCACCAGCGTGCTTCGATCCGTATCCAGTCTGAATCAAAATTACGCTATCCTTTCATTGTCTAATCAAATACGCTCGCAGGTACGCGGCTTGCTGCAGATGTCATGATTTATTCCTAAAGTCAGCAGGTTCCTTACGGGCTGTAAAGCGCGCTTTGCGTTTACGCTAATGACTTTTGCCTCTCTGGCTAGCTAGCTGCGAAAACCCGCGATAAAGGTACACCGCTGTGAAATAGCGCTGAGAGCCTCCTTTCACTCAGGCTTTTACTACAGTTCTTTCATGGAGCAAATAGTTGCCACGGCTACGAACTTAGCCCTTACCAATGTTTGTTCGTTTCGTTTGTTTGCGCAGGCCGCAAAAGAAACGTCATAAAACACAATCACAGCAGAACTAGCCTTCACTGTACCATGTGTTCCTCGAAACGTTATCTTTTTAAAGTTAGATTTAAAAAATTATTTTTCAGCACACATTTTTGGCGGATCGCTCCAGCAGTACGCCTGAGCATCTGTTTGGTACGCCGACATATAGATGTCAAAAAACCTAGGTCCGGGAAAAGCTGTGATGTCGTACGTACCGCTGAATGCTGTTTCGCCTTGCCAAACAAGGAGGTCTACGCGATGAAGGTAGCTCTTGCTAGGCCTTGTAGGCTACAATGTGCATATGCATACATGTGCTTAAAATATTCTCAGTCATGAAGAGTATGTCTGTGCTTATGTAGATTTAGTAAGCCTTTGTTAATCACTAACTAATATGCTGTTACGTGGTTTTGTATTGTGAGATTGTAAAGATCTACTGTGTTTCCCTATATTCTATAAATGAGCTATCAAATAACTAGTTTTAGGGTAACATCGTGTTATTTAACAATTATTTAAAAATTGTTATTATGCCGTTTAGGTAATGTGGCCCTTCGAGGCCTATCTATTATAACCAATATTGTTTGCTCTAACTTATACATTACTCTATGCTACACGAAAATGTTGCCATTAGCATCAACTCTGTAATGAATTGATCCCAAACGATACGAAGGTTATTTAGTTGAACTAAACAAGAAGGATAACTGCATGTTTTCAACGTCCTTCATAACGTATAATACGTCGATCCTTGGCATAATCTTTCGATCGAAAATTTGTAAGCCTTGATAGCACTTGATTGCGATTTGATTTTAAATCGAGCTTCAAACCCTTTGAAACTTTATAAGCAAGTTTCAATACCAAACTTCAGGATACATTTACGCGCGTTAGTCCTTCGGAGGCACCGAGACGTGTCACGATGAAGGTTGTGTTGTGGTATATTATTAGATCGTTCTAATTCCGGATAATTCCGGATGGATTTATTAGCTGATGCCCCTTCAAAGAATCAAAAATAATTTGTCAGTGTTAAATAGAACAGCCATGTAAACTAATTATTTATTTAAAAGCAATAGTCAGCGATGACGCACTAACTAGCGGGTCCTTGCACATACACCTTCGTGTTTACATTGAACGCTAGGCGGCACTTTTATGGTGCGTATCCCAATAAAAAACAGCATCGGAAATATGTTGTATAAATTGGGAACTCAAAAGGATATGTAAAAAAAACAACCTCTAGGTAAAAAAGGTTAAAAACAAAAACGAATAAAACTTGACTAATATTGTTACATTGGGCAAGCGTTATTCCAGCGTACAAAGTAAGGCGCCTTTAATGCTTTTCGTCTGCTCGCAATTATACAATAACGGATATAGATAAATACGCCATTGAAATATGCAACAAAAGTTCTAGTTAGCGTCGAAGTACGACAGCTGACAAATTTTTATCTAAACTGCGAAAGAAAACAGAGCATTTTTTCCGAAAAATAATGCGACCGTGAAAATTTTTATGAATCTCTGCTGCGTTTGGCATGTGAACTCGTAAGCGTATTTGCGTGGCACAAAGCTCAATGCTAACGTCTGTAGAATAATAGACCTTCCGGTTCCATCAAAACACATTTTAGCGGACATGCTCTTTTATAGTAATCGTCTAGACGCGTACACCTTTCGTAGATGGGAATCTAGCCTATTTTTTTAGTTTTAGTTTTTCATTTGTTTCCATTTGGGTTCTTTGTGAAGCTGACTTGTTCACGGTCTATTGACTGACAATGAGTTAAGTTTACCCAGTTAACCTTACATAAATCTAGAATGTTAATTGTACAGCTGGGAATCTTAAATAAGACTCGTTTATATCTCATAACCATGGAAGTTCCTCCAGGAGTTCTGATTAGTACCGATTACGGTTGCGATCATTTGCTAAATTAACTATGAAGGAATCCAATAATTTCTGTCCACATTGAAGGCAATAAAAGTTTGTGCTGATAAGTTCTTTTTAGAAAGAACGCATATGGTGATGATCTTTTACAGTGGGAAAACAAGCCTCAATTAGCTCTAGGGCTGCTTTGCCAGCGAGAAGCAAGCGATCCCATTTTTTCAGAAAAATGGTTAAATATTTTCTTTTTACCTGGCTTTTAGAAGTTATGGATCTTGACTTTGCAAATGTAAATTTCGTCACACCGATCGGCCCAGCATCTGCTTCCGTGAGTTTTACTTCTGCTGTGCAATTAGTATCTAATTATTTTCAGATATTATACATTGAGTGATACGTTTGCTAACATAACGATCAAGCAACAATTATTAGTAGACGAATTATTTTTTGTAATCCAGGTGAGAAGGAAAAAGCCTAAAGGATTTTACAACATGCCGGCACAAAAAAATACCGATACCGGGAAAATATGAGCGCGAGTTGTAATTAGTTACTGACATGAGTCCTGTTTTTGGTATCTATTGAATGCAGGCAAAGCACTATGATGATTATACCACGTTTCCTTATACCGTTTCTAACCTATCCATCGCCATAGTCAACAATAGAGGTTAAGAGATCTATCTCCTCTCTTGGGTTTATCAAAATTGAGTGTTTTTTTTTCTGGTTAACGAAACTTATTCTTCTTGAGCTATGGAGCTGAAAAGTGAAACGGTTGTTAAAAACAAGCTTATATAAGCACTTAGAGCCCAGCATACTTATATACTACATGTATGCGGAGAAGGTTTTCGCAGAAATTCACTTACGGGTTGTATTCGGTGTGGTATAACAGCTGTACATCAACATTGCAACCTAGGATACATCCTAAGTGTTTCAACAAAGGGAAAAAAAATCATTTTTTTGTGAGAACCTCTTTGGCGAAGGAATATAAGCTATTACGATAATAATAATCATAATAAGAAAAAGAAGAAGAAATCTCACACTTGCTGCATTTTTATAGATACAAGCTCCGGCGCCTGCCACAATGGCACAAAGGCAAACCACAATGATGCTGTTTTTACGCAAAAGTATTGGAAACTAGCGGAGAGGTTTTTCGCAATTATTATTGACCAAAACTGACGGGGTCCTACAACCTTTGCCATAATGCGGAAAGTTTACACGCTATTACTTTGAATGTGAAAGAAAGTAAAATCCTTTATTACTAGATTATATTATATATGTACAATTTATATCCAAATAATAGGAGTCGATATCATTGGCACAAAGCGCCGACCAGCGTTCGTGATCGAAATCGGCGACCTTTGTACGTTTTATTTTCTGCCGAACCAACTGAGAGATACTTGAGGCCTCATTTCAAACTGTTTCATCAATAGGAAAGAAATAATAGAATAAGATAAAGTCACCACTCAAGATTACATGTGACGTGCTTCACAAATCACATCACTTTCTACGTCGGACTTCAATCGTTGATGAGGCAGCAGGAATAGAGCAGGAAAAGTATATTAAGACGGAAGCCAGTGGTGTGAAAACGTGATCTCCGCCCACTTGATGTGACAGGCCAACAAGCTACTACAAGCTACTAAGGCTACCGATCTCTTATCTCCACACCATATTATAGTAGTATAGTTTCCGGTGCTACCTACAAGCGCTACTCGATATACGAATTCGACACCCTTGCTAATTGCAAAGGATGTTAAGGGTATAACAGCGACTGACCAAAGTACGGTAGCCCTGAGAGCTCAGCCTGCAACTCCCGCATGTCAGGCTTTATGTTTATGCTGCAGATACAACTAAACACTGACATCTAGGAATAAGCTCGTCTGCTTTTTGAACGGGTTCGGCCATACCTTACATTCTAACCAAATCACTTATCAGACGATACGCAGTGGCTATAGATGTCTACGCTCACGAGCATGTCGATCAGCCTAGAGCGCTAATGGTGGTAGAAAAAAGGATGTAGTATTGTGTAGATCTACCCGAGCGACCTCAGAGTATGACATAGTGTGTTAATTCAAGAACGTTGGCCCGTAGAGACTTTCGCTAGGATAGCGGAAAAATTCAGTAGGGAAATCAGGATGCCTCGTAGACGTACATTCCTTTCGGTCTAGGCAAACGACGAGGATGGCAAGAGAAAAAATCATGAAGGCTTATTTTGTAGCATAGGCGCATACAGAATGCATTTTTTCTCTGGTGCATTTCAGGATGGGCATGAGCTGCCATATGATTTCTAATCGAATTGTGACAAATCTATCAGTACGAAGTTAGTATCAAGTAACCGTATACTTTCTTCGAGCGACAGGAATTGCCTTTCGATATTTTAAAAGGTCAAAATTCAATTTCTAAGTGAATTTTTCACAGTGCGTTAGATTTACCAAATCCATTTGTTTAACATTGATAACAATTACAATATAGTAGTATAGTACTTCTAAACTTGCTTTTCTAGAATAGTTGAATTATCATTGTACAGTTATTACTTTGTGAGAAAGTAGTCTACTAAACAACTTTGCGTTATGCTCTTAAGTTCGCTTTACGCGGCACCGTATTCTGCCATTGGAACCGATTTTAGTGCTCTCCTTCCCAGTCGAATAGACCGAAAGATCTAATACAGCTGTTGTTTGGAATATCTTCAGCTTTTTTTTGAAAACGTTTTAGTTTTAAAAAGCTGGAATGAACTCTTAGTGGGGATATCGGTTATCGGAGCTTCAGGCCAAGCTTAATCCGAGATAAAATGGAAAAAATTTCTCTCTTGCTTACTTACGTTCGGTCAGTGTCATCATCTCGTCATCGGACGATTTCTTTGGAGGATTGTTTCCTCTCGGTATTTTCACGCCCTGCCTCGCCAACAGCCTCATATCATAGTCCTTTACGTATGAGTGCTACTACACTTTTCTTTCATCTGGACCCAGAAATCGCGATAATTACGTCCGCAAAGTTAACTGCACCGAAATAGCTAGCGGGTCCCTGATGCGTTCTGCTTTGCCGGGCGTTCTGGATGGCTGGCGGAATAAAAGGTCGAATTATGCTCTTCTAGCACAGTGAAGCCGGATGTTGTAACAGTATCATTCCAACGGAAAATTAAATAGCCGGTAGTTTCGGTACCATTCATTGCCTCGTCGCCGCAACTCACCCCCGCTCGGCTACTCGGTCAAAGCTCGTCTTTGCCGTTTAGGTTTTGTCCTTTTCTCGATGCACGTCTTTGTCGACACTGTTAACTTACGTACCTGCTTCCGACATTAGATTGCTTAGATAGATCTGCTGGACGCCTGGGACATCACCTATACGTTAGCTGCCTGCTCGTTTTAACGTACATATCCGTTTTTCCTCGCCCCTGCGACCTAAGCTCCGTCTATTTAAGAGCAACACCGCAGCTAATTACAGCACGCATCTTAGTATGAACAGCGACGTGAGAAGCTACCATTGTTCTACTGGATTTTTTTTAGTATTTGTGCCTTATGAGGACAAACATCGTCTCCACCGATGCCACACAGCCTCTCTCCTGCAGCCGGAGCTTCTTCACAGTTCGATGTACGTATAGATGGACCCATTCACACGTCGCCGATTTCAACCGTTGGTAACTCTAAGATCTGCTAAGGAAGCGCGGTTAAAGGCAATAGATATTAGACATTATAAAAAAAAATAACCATATCCTGCTACTTATGTGGTATGGTACGCAAATACAAATAGCAAAAACACGATGTTTTTAATTTGCTGTGGACCTAGCCCTTAGTTGACGCCTATGCAACGTAACCGGCTCATCTGATCTTTGTACGGTGACGCCACGACGAATATCAGAGTAATGATTTAAAACTATGATATTAAGCTAACTCATTGCCATTAATGCTTTTCTATTTCTCTGCATTTTCGACGTGCTCGCTGCGCAGTAAACAAGAGAACCGTTTATTAAACATACTCGCCAACTACCTGACTGTCCTAGATATACTATAACTTTAATATTAAATTGGAAGTTGAGAAAGATTTCCGCCACTATACCTATCGTTAGTATCGATTATAAGACGGTTATCGTATGGAAAACATCGATGGATTGAAACAAGCGTTCCACACTGCATCCTAACGATTTCAGTAAACAGCGTGATCTTGTTTTGTTCGAATGACTTAAACCCTTGAAATACACAGTCGATTAATAAATATCGACGCACACATACAGGGCTTTTTACAGCTGACTTAAAAGTAGTAGAAAGCATCAAAAGTATCTGTGATTCATTTGATGAAATCCCTTAAATCATATTTCCAGCCTTAGCAATAAGCTACGCCTATGCGATTAAGGCGGTGCTTAAGGGTATACGTAAAGACTCGTTCTTTTAGGTCGATGTATAACGGCAGCTACTATTTTCTTCTTTGATTCGTCCTATGCAACTGCACCATTGTAATCTGTGCGGAGAAGCTGAGGCAAAGCCTCATCCATTACGTACATACTACCATGACTGTTACTCGGCAAATCGCACAAGAAATATTCGCTAAGATTCACAATTGATGCGTGTTTTCCATGAATATTCCATACATGTTTTTTACATGAATATGAGGATTTGAAAAACCTCAATCGAAATTAACTTTCGAAAATGAAGGCGACAAAAGCGAGACTCAGCTTAATAGTACCGATAATAAGCTACCGGATGCTAATATTGAAATAAGAAACAATAACTGCATTTATATTTACTTATAAAACATAAATTTCTTTGTTTGGTGGCTATAAACAGCTTTTAATAGGAACTACAGGTCGAATTTAAAAATAAAAACTAGTTTTAATTAAAGAATTTAAAAAGAATAGTTAAACTTCAAACATTCTTGAATCAGATAAAACTGACTGAAAAATATTGGATAAATTCAATGTTTCCTACAACTCAATGTTAAACCTTTTGACCGGCCTTCAACGAGTATAAAATACGTGTATAGGACGAAAATCCGCAAAGACCTATCGTGGATGCACTGTCAACGCCAAGGAGCACTTTCAATTTGTCTACAACAATGCGCTACTATCCGATTGGTCTAGCAGATATTAATAATGCTTTTATTACGGACTTTACAACCTTTCTTAAATTCGTTGTGTCAGGCTCAACTACATAACCAAGAAAAGGCAGAGCGTGGACAAAAGTCTACCATTATGTGGCCGGCCTTACAAAGGTTACATTTGTTCGTACATTTTCATGTAACTTCTGCTGCGGCAAAGCGATTTGCTGGATCAATTTGAAGCCCATTCTAGTTACGTGCTTGATATTACTTGGAAAACGTCGTTTTGACATTGCGACCATTATGGTATCGACTTGACGTTTCTGGTGTTACACGACAAGTGGAGTACCTCAAGTAACGAAACCATTGGGTCGTCCATTTGAACATATCTATAAGCAGACGGGTGACAAAAAAATACGATAATTTATCTCTGATATAATCCCTATGATGGGTTTGCTCATTTACTTGCTGGTCTAATCGAACGCTCGTCAAATTATAACATTAAGCGAACAATAACTTTTATCCTCTTATGACTGATATCCTCTTATCTTTTTTTATGAAGACGATCGCTTAGCACTGCTTTGAATTCCTTTACTAGTCTAGTCTTTTTTAAAAGAACAGCCCTTCTACAAATGTATAAACCTCCAATACACAGTTACGTACGTTTAACTCTGTTTTGCAAAGTTGTTTTCTTTTTGATTTGTATGCCTCTTATGGACAGAGTATTCACGAAAGCCTCTGCTTGGTTAACCATCGGTGTCATAGACCTGTTCTATTTGAGCTCGGTGTAAATCGAAGCAAATTGACAAACGATATGTTCAAGCTCACGATAAGTAACACTCGAACTGGCACTAATTGAAGCTGCAAAATACTAACTGTTCTACATATCCGCAATTCAAGTTCTCAATTCGCTGTATATATTATCTCTGCTATTAAAAAATATGGTTCAAGGACACACAAACATTAGGTTTATCAACCGTCCGGTTATTGAGTATGACAAAAGGCTCGGACTTATTCGTCAGGATGAGGTAGTTCCTCGTCCCTTTTTTGGCTCGCAACCTCTGTCAGCAATCTTATCGTGAAAACAGAAGCGATGCTTCTCGATTTTTTGTTGAACAATATTGTACCGTTGAGGAAAGACCGGATTCTTCTCTTGTCTATATGATTTGTGAAACGAATATATTGTAAATATTCTTTTAAAGAAGGGTTTCAGGTTTTACCTAGCTGCAGATAGAAATTGTCCAACGATATGGGTAGGCCCTTTTGTTTTTGAGAAATTTTTAGATACGAGTTGATTTCTGTAGAAAAAACTGTAGACAAGTAATCTGTCCAAAATGGTAAATACTTAATTAGAAGTTCTCTAAAAGGCCACAATCCGTTTAAACTGGAACACGTACTCTCAGCCTGTAGCACATTTCTCATTTACATACATTCTTTCTTAGATAATTATATGAATTATAAATGCAAAACCTGAGTAGATTGCGCTGGATATGAGATCGGAACTGAGTCGAGAAGAATAAATCTACGATCTTAATTGGTTAGCCTCAACGAGGTTTCAAAAGATACATCTGAGGATATGTAGTCATTGGTATGTGCGTTCTGTAGAATCTCGCGTGATATAAAAGGTGACTGATGTCTAGGCTCCTGGAATATCTGCTGCGGCAGGTCGGAACGAGGAGGACGCGGTCCAAACGTCAGGCCGATTTTGCCATTTATTGCGGTGTTATGAAATTTGAGCGAAGCAGGCAAGGGGTAAAGTGAGCGTCAAGCCAGCATGCTTCCAGGTAAGTTGCTTGGATCATTATTTTACAAAGGCTTAACTGAGGTTATCAATTTAAACATGACGTATTAAGAACAACGTTCTATCAAAAACTATACTTAGAAAAAAAGTTAGGCTACAGTTTATCTTTCTTTATGTTCTACAACATGTTATCCATGTAGAATTTATACTCTACAATGCATAGCTTTAAATACATTTTTGAATTTGATGTTTGTATCGCAACGTTCATATTTCAGGTAGTATCCACAGCCGCCTTGTTATAGTGCCTGGTACGAGGATAACAATAACCAGACGCATTTATACAGAGAAAGTTCTGTCCATCTATAGTAAAGCTGTATAAAATTAGCCTGAATTTGCCTATGGATCGTTGAACAATCACCATGCCTGTACTGAACGCTAAACTGACAAATGAAGTGCAGGGTAGCTGTTGGGCAAAAAAAAAAAATAAAAATCCCAAATCCTATGTTATATCTATGAATGTAAAGATAAATGATACTCCTAGTGTATGTTGTTTGAGAAATAATGACATATCTTCAATATGCGATAAGCCTGCATTAAGCGTGACGAAATGAATGTTGGTGTCGTCAGATTACGCCGCAGTAACGTAATGTAACAGAATTGGATAATGAGGATAAGATTCTTACCAATGTGCCTTTATTCTACAGATTTATCTAAGATCGCAATAGGACAACGGTAACAATTATTTCAAGGTTGAAACACGGTGTGTAACGCGCTGACAACTTCGATTCGTTGCCTAAATCAAAAATTCGGTTAACAACTTTATATTATTACTCCGTATCCTACATGTTTCTTCTTGCCGAACAGTGCATTACCAGGCATGGGTTGTGATTGTATGATAAAGGTCAAGATTTCAACTTAAGAACGTTCACGTTTTATGCACTACGATAGTGAATTCTATTGCAAAATGAGCAAACATATGTTCCTGCCAAAGTACTTCATTCCTAATTGAATTATACCGCTTTCAAGATGTTGTGACGATAAAGTGTGTGTGACACTCTTCGAAAAAGAAAATAATTTTCTTGCGGGGCTTTAAAGTGTCTACACATTTTTCAAACTTTAAACCGTTAAGGTCCTCCATGCGCCATCTAACCAAACCCCGTTACCCTCTGTTTGCGCTTGCGACAAACATCACTCGATATTATTTCTAAAATAGTCTTCATTAACGTCATGGACTATACTTTCGTGATTTAAGCTGTAGCGTCTCGGTAGAATAAGTTAAGGATCATACAAAAAGTTTACAATGATGTATGATTAGTGGAGTAGCGGAAATGAGCAATTTTTTGCCGTTTGCTACGCAGTCTCTCTTTTGACGCAGCTCACATAACTCTATCACAAAAAACTTTTTGACGGAATTGTTCCACTTGTCAATAAGAACAATCTAATCTTCTTTTCGGAATAGCAGAGCAATTTACATAGATAAAAAAATATAAAAAAAATAAAACAAAAAGGCCAAAAGTGGGCAGAAAGGCAGACGGACAGAGACATATCATCAACAGGAACATTCACGCTGGATTGCAAGTAGACTATCGCGGGCTACACAAGCTCTTCGCTAAATGCATAGGTATACATATGTTTATTTCATTAAAGATTGCGCATTTAGTCTTTAACTAATTTTAGTCTTAAACGGCCAGGCGTTTCGAGCAAAAAACAGGCTAAGTTTAACATATGAATTAGAAAAAGGGTCACTTTAGGCTGCTTTCGAATGAAATCAACAACTTTTTCTAGGGTGATAATAATACTTGTGCAACATACATCGATAAATGCTAGTCATAAGTGTTAGAAACACTTCATTACCGTTATGATTAAAGGTATACGTAAAGGCAACAGATTTGATAGGCGTGATTTAAAGAATGTTGGCAAAGGACTAAAAAGGACCACGTATGCTGCGAAATGCCTATAAAATAAAGTGCTACAATGAGACCCAAACGGCTCGTTCAACTAGAAAAGCAAAAAATTATTCTAATCCTTTGTCTTCAAACAAAAAATCTAATTACAGTGCGTAGTAAACGTAAAGTCTTAATATACATATATATATCAGCGCTACCATTAACTGTATTCCTTCCAGGTCGTCCATATAAACAACATTCTTTAAGGTTTTAAAAATACTAGATTAGGTTTGTCAGTGATCTTCATATGTCAGATTTCGCAATATTTACACGGACTTTGTGAAAATAAACAAAAAATATATCTATCTCTGCACGGCAGCCTATTTAATAATAAATAAATAAAAAAAAGGGTAGCTTGCGGAACAAGTTGTCTTAAATATTCGTTCGAATATGAAGAACACACCTCTTAATTCGTATCAGGAAATCTTAAAATAGTGTTTACGTGACTCGAGCTGCTGCGACGCGACAGCCGGTAAGGGTCTTTCGTTCTTTTGACAATCAGCTAGTATTATGCTCTGCCTTGTCAGAAGCTAAGGTCCATGTCGCATATAACCTGCTTTACCATCGAAGGATATCTGTTCTTCACAAGCAGCTGGAGCGGAAAGATCATACATAAGCTACCACCATCGTGAATGCTGCACGTATACAACTATAAAGCGTACGCTAGACGGAGCCCAACATAGACTGATAAATGTACACCCCCCCCCCCCAATTTGGAAATTTCCTTTTTTAGGCCACTTAGTTTCCCTTATAGGTTCATCTTGAAAAGTGATGCTTTTATGCGCCTAGCGATATTGTGTACATTGTTGATTTGTCTCGTTTTATCTTTCTGTGCCCTTTATAGTTGTCTGCGATAAATGTAAACACCTTTGAATATAATGTATGCTGAGCTATGCAATCGTTCCATCATCATAGCTCGTTGAAATTTTTTACTTATACCATACGGTCTATTCTAGTACTATAGGGAATTTATACACGGCAGCAGATTACCTATCTATATGGGAATAAACTAATGTAGTTCTAAATTGTCCTGCGCTCGTGTCAAAACGGTCTTAACTAGTACCGTGCAAAGTCTATAGGAAGTCTTGCTATCATTATAATACCAATTTAGATTTTAGCATCCATGTCACGTTGGACAAGTTAATAGTTGCGTTTCATCGTTAAAGATCGTCACACGTCTATCAACCCTTTAAGAACTTTAGTTTTACCGAAATGCCCGCACTACTGCGAAGTAAAGCTGTTATACTTAAGCTTAAATATAAAAGAATTCGAATTTACTGCATGTCTGGCACCGAAATGTAATATCTATAAAGAAGTCATATATTTTAGTCCTGTTCCAGTACGTCTCACTAAGATCCCACTAGCCTGATCTGCAGGCAAACAGCTCCTATTAAAATGATTCATGTCGGACCATGGGCAATATAAAGTAAAGAAAGTGAAATTGAGTATATTTATTAGTGTGCGAATATCAATATAATGTACATAATAACTGAGCTCCATTTGACGAAATAAAGATACTTTTAGTCATGAATACTAACCGTTACAACACAGACGACAAGAGTTTTTAAAAAAAAAAAAGAGTCGTTTACCTACGTACTCACATACAACTAAAGCATTCGTTCATCTAAAGCATGCCTCCTTCAAAACCACGTATCTAATACATTTTCCCCTAACGTTCTATAGTTGTGCTGATGATGTCTGTCGGCCATGAAGTATCTTCTTGCTACTCCAACAACTATCGGTTCGGCCGTCGTCGTATCTTCGTCGGGCGGCCTTTATCGTGTGGGGTCATCTTGTCCCCGCTAGTCTTCCGTTTTCGACGTTCTGTCTTCATAGAGTCATGGTGATGTTGGTCGTTGGTTTTATTTTGTGGAAGGCTCCTTCTATATATCGCTAACTGTCCACTGCAACCAAGTAGGCTTACCGTATTTAGTTAACGTATCAGGTAAGCAACCAACGGTCAGGGAAGCGTGTGGGTCTGTCGGCTTATACGGTTACTATATAGCGACGTTCTGTATTTCTAGCCTAGCTTCATCGACCCTATGAGCAAGTCGCGGTCTAAAAGAAGTCGCAAAAAGGGGCAACTCTATTTGGCAGTAAAAATTATCGACGGACTCCAATCGATTAGGACTTCGTGGTTTCGTGGGCAACGCCTAGCGCCAACTGAGGAGCAAATATACTTCGTCCTCATCCGCCTGCCGCTCTCATTGCCTGCATAGTGGCTTTTCATCAACACGCGTAAGACATCTCAGCAATGGCTACTGTAGAGCCCTCGTTTACCTAAACCATTTGCTACTGTTGCTGTCAAAGCGAAAGCGCCTGCCTAATGAATCGCGGATCGATTGGGTAGATGCCGCTAGTCTCGCCTGCCAGCGGAAGTCGATGCCGGCCATTTTGTGCTCGTACATTGCCGAATGTGCGTACACCGTATTAAGTGCTTTCAAAGCTTATCTGTTGTTTTTAAATCCCAACAGAGCAACGGCAAACAATTTCTCGTTTTTCAATTCAACTCTTTTCTAAACAGGTTCATAATGAACTGCGTATTTCCACAAGTATATGTAAGCTATTAGAGGTTTATTTTTTACTAGTTATCTTCTACCTTATCTTTCTTACTATAGCAGTGAATTGTGAGTGATACTGCAAAGAAGTATACTGTTCGACGTGCTAAATGGGTACTATAGTTTCGCATGTGGGTAATCATATTTTTTTAACGAAATCTGTTGTATACAGATATTTAATTGAGCTGTCCGCCGGTTTTCGGTTGCAGTCTTAGAAAAAGTAAATAAAGTAGATTTATTATTACGCGTCAGTGTACGAATTAAAATGCAACAATACATTTGATTCACTGTCTACGAACAATCTCTGTTCTCCATAGATATCCTCAAATGGGAGTGACAGCGATGCCCAAAGGTAATAGAAGAAGACTGGTGGGCCGTTCGTACTTTCCTCAATTATAATTAACAATAGGATCCGTAATGGTCTTGCGGTCAAGACAATTTGTAGTTAACGGATCAGAGGACCACTCACAAGAGCAGTCTTCGGCAAAAATTTATCGAGCGTCTGTTGAGTAGAATTGTCGCATTTGGTTGGAATCTGTTGAAGTCTAATCTGGCTGCTTCAACGAGACGTTTCAAAAAGGAAAAAAGGACTTCATTGGCCGCCCCGAGACAGCTAACCGAAGCGGGTCTTTGCTGTAAATGCTAACGTGCATGTATGAGTGCATATTTGAATTGTTATCTAACATACAGACCGAGCGGTAAACACTCAGTGATTTGCTGCAAGCGTCTGTAAATTTGCGAGCACGATTTTCCCATAGCATAAATTCAAACGTGTAAAAGAAAGGCCATCAGTAAAAATGAACTGATCGGTGGTTTATTAAAATCTAACGCCTCAAGTCGGATCGAGAATCGCATATAAATTGTCAGCTTACTCATGTCTTCTATATCGACAACTGAACAATTGTATGGCTTATGACGAGATCGCTCTAACCCGCCCATCGCTATTAGAGACTGTTACTAATCATTCGGTCGATGGAGCCGCTGAAAGAGAGCAAATTGTGTGTAGGAGGAAAAAGTGCTTGCGCGCGCACCCACAGAGCACACGTGTACGTTTTGTGGAAGCTGAGAAGTCGTTGAGGGAAGAAATATATGGGACAGATGTCGTGTAATGTTCTGGAAATCGTTGTTTGTAACAAAAGCTCCTTTTTAATTCTGTACCCTTAACATCAGTTCAACGCCTCCTAGTCCTTTGAATAGGAAAACCGCTACCGATTCCACACGTGATGAGTTGTCCCGAGAATGATCGTAAGGCTGACAGTTATAAATCTGAGTCATTCCATTGAAATAGAAAGGACTACGCACATGCGATGAACCGAATAATTATGACCATTCAAAACAGAGACTGTTACTAGTGTCAATGTTTTACTCGTATCGTCTGCAACCAATGGAAATTTGCGCGCAAAGATAAATATGAGTTCTAACGAAATAAGTCACTATCAAATGTGAAATGTATTAGTAGTTTAGGTATTGAAGGAAACCGTTTCAGTTATGCTCGTCTGCTGAATCGTAGTAGAGCATAAGGATTGCCTGTATTTTGGTCCTGCGTTCACAGCATGGCCAATGTGATCGGCTCCTCAATGAAATCACTGCTCACCTTTCACGAGCCTTGATGCTCGAAAACTCCGGCTGGTTTTTTACGTAAAGAAGGTTACACAATTGCATCACTGTATTTGTATGCAAAGCTTGCTGCTATAGTCTGTGTTGTTCTGTTAACGTATCCGGATCTTTTAATGCGTACTTCCAAGCGACACGGTATACATATGTATATGACTGCCGGATTTTTGTTGTTTCCAAAGTTAACTCATTTCATATTGGAAGCACTTTACTAACTCTTCTTGTTTTCATATCTATTAAAGCGACCTACCGAGAAATAATATCCCCAGATTGACTTGTTTGGATTTGGTCTTCTATTTCCGATATAATGCTTAAGTACTGTGTGACAACTATTACTAGCCCGTATGCACTGTTTTCTTGTCATACGTTTTCGTCAACGGCCTCTAACTGTTATTGTATATGTGTATACGGTCACTCTGATACGTTGACATGATCCCGTGTTAAGAACCATTGTTTTTCTCCACTCCGACGTTAAAATTTCAAAGCTATATATTTTGAGCTTTATGTCCAGTTAGACGTTCGGCCACGAAACGAAGTATTTCTAGACTCGGATTCGAACTCAGACCATAACGTGTCCCTCAAGCTTACCAAATAAATACGCTGCCCACTACGCCCTCACCGGGGCTATATCGGAATCCTAGGGAGATCGAACGGTGGGTGCTGTCATGGTAACGTGGTGGGTAGGATAGAATGCGGTAGTGTGCCTTTGGTGGCGAAGCTGTAATCTATATGTGGCTTAGAGCTGTTAGAGAAGGACAAAAACAGCCTTGGCGCAACAGGTGCAAGCGCGCTAGAGAGAACCATTGTCCCAGCCGTCCCTCCCCCTCAACTATGGGCAAGGGTCTCTTCTGCCTTGGACGAGTAAGGCCTCGATTTGAGGGTAACTTACCCTCGTTCTTTTGCTTGTAGCGTTAGATCTGCCTCTGCCGCCGCTGGCGTTGCCGTTCTCGGTAGCGCTGATGCTACCGGTGCCAAAAAGGAGGAGGGCGCACCACTTCATTTCCACCTCCCCCCGCCCCTTTCACAGACCGGCTGCCAGCACACTCCTGAAATTCAGAAGCTTCCCTGCCGACGCGTCCCGTAAGGAAGCACCGCGCGGCGCGGGCCCCAACAGCCGGTCTGACAACCCGCTAGCTAGTTCACCAGCTACTCAATGACAGACATGCCAGTTAGCTCGAAACGAGTGGGCAGCGACCGTAGCTCTGGGGTAAGCAGCTTTGTCAGGCAAAGACCGGCGGCTACTGTGTCGGTGTACAAGCGTTCAACAGCCGTGTAACAGCCGGTGCCGTGTGTAGATACTGTGTGATGCAATCAGACCGTATCGTATTGATGCGCTTCTCCACCTGTGAACGAATGGCGCGAAGAGAAAGATCATTCTAAAAGCAAAAGTGAAATGATATTTTTGAAGGGTGCAAAGTTATCGGAACCCGCTATCGCTCTTCTTTCAATTGGCTGTTTTCTAGTGACGTGACGCGACCAAACATGTTCGTATCGATCGAACGCGGAGGATTCGGTCCGTCTAAATGCAGATCGTTTCATGATACCGCTCGCCTAGCTAATTGCTAACGATATATGCAACATTCTCTATTTAGCGTTCTTGCGTTTGCGAATGAATCAATAATTGTAATTGCTAGTGCTTTGTTTGTAAGTGGAATCTTTCTCTTTCTCAGCCCGGATATTTTTCGTAGTGATGACAGGGGAACTTTGTTGACTATTGGATATTAAAAAGAAGCCCTATGAGACAGTGTGATGGCTGTCGCCCCTTCTCCCCTCCAGCAGCACGGCCGGACTATTGCCAAAAGCGTTAACGTAATGGCTAATTACGACTATTGTACAGTTTGTGGAAGCTCCGTAAATGTTATGCAGGACGTTCTTATTGCAATGGAGAACCGAAGACACGTAGAATTGCTAATGTATGTATATATGTTCGTTGCGCTATGAACTTCATCGGGTAACGTTTGTATCCTTCAATCCACCTGTTGATCCTGAACGTTTTAACAGAAGTCATTAGTGATGCTTATACGATTGACATTTAGAACGTAGATCGATTATAATTAATTATATAATCAGCGCTGTGATATAATTTTTGTGGTAAAATAATCAGTAGCATTTCACTTGCGTGAAGTACTCCAAAGATCGATAATGCGTTTATAACTATTTTTGGATGTGTGAGCTCAAGATGTTAACACATACTGCCTAGAAGACGCTTGAAAAGTAGATCGACTCTTTTTCTATTGTGTCAGGTTGCCTTTGTACGAGTATTAAGCTCGTATCATGGATCTGCTTAAGACTAGCTATATTTACATAGCTGCAGTCTAAGGCAGATAAAAATATTGCGAGCAAAAAAGCTGACAATATGGCTGATTTTTGAGAAAGACAATGTGGGCCCATGAAAAACAACCTGTTACTACACTAATGGTGTGAATGAAGGCAAAAAAACCATATTGTAATAATCAACAGTTACGAAAACGAGTACACCATGAAAGGTCTGCATAAAAAACCTGAGTAACCCTACAGGCCTGCTACTACATTATCACGAGCAACTATTCGTAATATCAGGTTCTCACGGCTGGTGACGGAAACACGACACATTGAGTAACAGCCTATCAGAAACGTCGTGTGCGTGAATTTCTGTTTACGAGCATTGGCAATTTATGCTGTGTCCAAATGTATATATTTAACGTTTTTTTTTAACTATGTATTTAGAGATAACTAAAATGTGCAAGCCGGCCAGATCTTACACAGGAACTTGGCCTTTTAGTCTTTCTCCTCTGTATTCGAAAAGCGGTGTGATTCAGCTCGTACTATCCTGAAGCGGTCAGTGATCAACAGACCAACTCAAGTGCTGCGTTACATAAAAAACATTTCCGAAGTACGGCAAAGATAGACTTCTAT
>NW_019213428.1:84123-177891 GCF_002532875.2 Varroa jacobsoni
ATGTAAAGCCACAATTCTTGGTTGTATTGAGAACGGGCTAATTTCAGTTTGCTTCGTATAAAAAAATCTAGTGCTATAGCACGTCGAAGAGCAAAATAGCGGACGTAGGCAATAACGCCTACTTGTAGATATGTGTTTTTTAACGAGCAGTTTCGACCTATAGATTGTTCATGCTAGGTTTACATTTGCCCGCTGGATAACTGTGGTCGGTCTCCTTTAAACTTGTCCAAGAACCAGACGTCGCTGCTTCATCATTAACGAGACAGCCGAAAATTAAATTTGAGTAATCTGGAAGAGGCTTTGATTTTTCGTAAAGCATAAGCTCTGTTTAACTATAAACCTTCCATGGCGGACGGAGAGAGCCGCCATCTTAGTGAGAAGCAAACATTCGAAAAACGGTTATTTGATCACGCTCATTATCACTTTATTACCTATATCGATAATTAGAATAATCGAATTTGAGGTCTAGGAAGTTCGCAGGTAATAAGAAAAAAACCTCATATCATTCTAAGGAGGTAAGAGTATGCAAGATTTGGCGTTCTATTAAATATATTCGTCATAACAGTTTGATGTGACTTTAATGAGCTTTCATAATAAGTACATTTGGCCGAGATGATATCTCAACGTTTTATTAGTATATGATCCAATTTTTTCTACTTATTACTTACTTTGTTAAACTCCGTATCTGGCCATACGATACGGTATGTATTTTCTATAAGTAAAATGCATCCATGTTTCAAATTGCCAGCAATCTGTAACAGAATCTTGATGGGTGGATGATATATCTTAATAGATGCTTAGTTCACTATACGGCTTACGGTTTTGCGTAAACAGTTTGTTCGAATCCGTACAAACCATTTTAATAAACGTAAGATCTTTCTCACAAGATAATATTTCTGCGACGAGACAAAGCCAGGAAATTACATATGGAGGTTGTCGCTCGAGAACGGTAACTGTCGTTCTATCAAATACCTCTCTTCGCCGATGACAAGTCTTACTGCTCACCGCGAACGCTGTTATCATCCGTATCTTACCGCTGGCCGCTTATTGTCAACAGCTTCGTCAAAGGCTGAGTATCCAGCCCCCTGGTATTCCTAGCAACAAGTGTTGAATTACAGGTTAGGTAGAAGTAGTAGCACATACCTAGGAACGTTCCTATTTTTCTCTCATTTTGTCTCTGGCTTGGCCTTCCTAAAATTGAAGCAGCTACTCCCACTACCGCTACTCTCACAATGAAAACGAAGCCAAATAGAGCGTTCTGAGCCATTAATAAACGAATAGAACAGTACAATAGCTGTGAATGCTACAGTAGCAGCAGTTGCCTAGACACTATCAGCGGCAAGTGTGTAGCTGGCGTTTTCTTCGGCGCCTTGCGTTTCTAGCTATACTGCTCTAGTTACCCCAGTGTCATTGCCGTAGCTGTCTCCTCCCTCCCGTGGCCCCAATGGCTGTCATCCGTGAAGCTCGCATCACTTCAGCTCCCCTACTAGTCCCCGTTTCAAACCGACGCAAACTCTTAAACTAACCAGATAATACAGCCTAAATAGACATTGGTTACCGACCTGCTCCTGCTTGTGCCCTTCTTATTCAGCCAGTCGCAGGTTTTTCTGTCATTCAGCGCTTACTTCAGCGGATCTTCTTCTCAATGTATTCCTTGGGAATTAAGTTTGGGCGGTGGAAGGTGTTCGTGGTGGGTGGTCAGATAGATCGAATTCATTAGATGCTGCCCTGCAGGTGGCGCGTACTAATAATATACGGTTGCTCCCACGGCAGCAGCGATGGGGCTGTGATGTTGTTGACGATTTTCTTCCGTCCTTCCCACTATAGTACACCGAAGTTTTTTCTGGCTCTGTCCTTTCCGTTGTGTCCTTTGTCTGCTCTGAAAAGCAACAGTAGAGCTTCCGGCGGAAGAAAGACTCTGTCGTCGTTGTTCACACCGCTGCGACTGCTATAGGAACTATTTGTTAATTTCTAATAAAGTTTCAAAGAAAGCAGTCAGCTTGTATTTATTCATAATTTTACAAATGGAATTTAATTCTTAGCTGGGTACTGGGCATTTCGTATTATGCTAGCGAACAAACGGGTTTCTATCGCTTCAGCTTGCTAGTCGTATCGTAAATACAACTTTCATTACCATTTGAGTCAAAGGATATGCTTACATGCGGAACTCTGTTTTGTGTTCGCTTCACGTGCTTCGTCCTTTAGACTCAAATATGAGAATGCCCACTCGAGCTTATGACTGGGAAGGTCAGAACGTGCGGGATCGTGAACATATGAGGAGATAACTTCCCGTGTCTGTGGAAATGGTCTGCAGCAAATTTTGACTTCGCTAGCACCCGTTTATCCATGGTAGCATCTTTCACCAAATTTAGTTGGTTTTGCATATGGACATGCATATGGATTTTGCATATGGCACAGGGATACTTATTTTCTATAGGGGTAAAAATTGTATAACGGCTCAGAGACGCAACACACGTATAAGTCCATCATGCGTTTCCTTAGATGTGGTATTAAGATCTTATTTGGAACACACATATATTTGTAAAAATGCTGACCAGTTAATAAGATATACGGTGGTGAGATGTGATACCATCAATTCATGACTGATGATCTGCTAAAAAACATAATTTTTAAGGGGCGATCTCTACACACTACTTTAAAAACAGGCAAGCAGATTGAGTTGGATTTTTTTGCGCATTGGGCCATTCTCGTTTATCTGTCGAACATCGTCGCGACAAGATCCGCAGGCACCAGAAGAGCTTCGTATAGAAATTTGGCCCGCACGGTTCTCGACCGCCATATATACCTAGAGATCAATTATGACTTCCGTTAAATAGAACAGGTATTATAATCTTTAGAGTCTCTGAGCCTCAAATACAACAATCCTGTTCTTTGAAGAAACTTTTACAAGTTTAGACAGAATATATTTCCACGCTTTTTTTATGTTTCAACGTCGATAAAGCATTGCTACCAAACGATCGGTTCTATTCTATGTAATACGCTCGTGTCACACGACCCATTGAAAAGCGTCAGTAGTTATCTGAATATATAAAACTACGACAGAACTGGGTCTTATCTACTTCTGCAGTAAACTATTGATTTCTCAATAAACGTTTCGTTCAGTAAGTGAAAGGACGGACTACCCAACCATCGATGCTACTGAGAAAAAAGGGTTACACTTCCTTCAGAAAATTTGATGAGCCAAAAAAGTATTCTCTATTAGAGGGTGCACAGGTGGAAAAACATTTCCTACCATCCTATCTCGCTTTAGATGAAGGATTGAGGTTGCTCAGTTTAGACTTTCTTTGAGAAAAGCTGATTAAACATTTACTGGTTATCCAATCCCGATAATTCTAAACAACATTAATAAGGCATGACATTTAGCACTTATCATTTTGGCAAGGCGTTTTTTTTTGGTAGCAAACTTTACTTAAAACTAATTTCACCTAAAAACACGAGACAAGTTAGAATATATCGTAGAAGCAGCTTGTGTTCATCGGGGTACTGGCGTTGTTAAATACATTAGTGTCACACACCAAGTTGAATCATGGACTACTCTCAGTACTTCAAGCACACACCCCATAAAGTATTTAGACCTCTGATGTCCTTTGGAAACTGTTGGGAAACAAATAGCTATTACAATACTGCACTCTGAAGTCGTTATTTTTTGTGGAGAAGTTCGTCAATGAAGAACAAGCCGCCTGTCTTACAGTTTGGCATCACCGCATCGCTCCATTGGCGGAGCCTGAAGATGTCTAATAAACACAGAAGTATTTCACGTCGTAGACATGTGAATCTCTTCTGAGCGAAACTAATGTAGAAAGCTTTTCCTATGACTTGGTCATAGCATAAAATAGTGCATTGCAAGGAAAATCCTAGCATTTCTTTTTCAACCTTCATATATTTTGTCATTACACAGAAATCTGTGAAAATTAAATCGGTCCCCGCACGCGTTCGCTTATCAATTACAGGCGTCCGTAGCCAAGAACTGCTTGTCTGGGGTTTTCACAAATACGAATTGTATGAATATTTGCAGACTTCAGACGGCGTCATTAAAATTGTTTCCAGCTAGCGATAGGGATGTTTACAGATAGCACATCTGCTACATAAGCCTAAACAAAAATGCTGAAGAGGTTTTTAGGCTCATGATAACCCGCTAGCTTTATTGAGCATTATCAATGATATCAATGTATCTTTCCGTCAAAATAAGAGCCTAACTGAGACATAATTGAGTAGATGCTACAATAGAGAAATTGATTGTGACTTTTTTAGTTTTCAGCCGAAGGATACCAAATATACTTGGCTGCAGCTCTTTTGGGTAATGGCCTATAGTACACGTTTGTCTTGTCTGCTCTATAATCCGTACTGTCAGGTTTGCAAAGCTATTGGCATAGTATATTGTACTTTTCGAGATAATATTTTAAAAATCATAGCTCATGGATGTTTAATAGTTTTTTTTCCTTTCGTGGGAAGCACACATATGATATCAGCATTACAATTCAAAGCATACATGAGACTTTTAAGTAGCGACGCTTCTAACGACCCTCAAAAATTGTAGCATATTGAAGCGGACTCGTAGAATAGCGACGGAACTTATTTAGTGAAAATGCTTTTAGCGGACAATTAGATTTAAAGATATACAGTTAAAATACGTATAGGGGTGTTGTGTTTCCCGCTATAGCACGCAGGTGCTTTGTCAAACACGATGGATTGTCGCTTGGTCGTCTATACAAAACGTTCGTTACATGAATGCATCTTTCTAGTGATGCAGCTGCATTCTCATAATATTTTGGTCACAAACGTGTCGTTTGGCAACGAGTAGGATCTCTCGTGTTTATTGACTTGGGCAGAACTATACGAAACTAAAGAACTACACGAATAACTCAACTCCAATTGTTATGTAAACATTACGGATACTAACGTTCTGAAATAACTCTTATTCTTAGTGGACTAGAACGACCCACATTGTTATTGTGTTTTTGTACCACCATCGAAGTAACCTTGTCACACGTCTGTACCGACAAATAGTTTTTTTTTTATCTCAACTACCCTTATTGCACCTCAAGGTCACTTCGTGAACTAGATCGCAGAGCTTTGCGTTGTTGTCTGTCGATCGTTTGTTAAACCTGAAGGTAACGGTTTATTGATACGTAAAACAACCTTACTTAAGGTACAGGGTAACAAAATGGATAGTGGTATTACAAACAGTTTGATCTGTCACATGTGCTCGCAGGACTTAAGCTCAGAACGGGCAAAATAATTTTCTCCTTTGGTGTCCAAAGGCCCTGTTTGAAACCACTTTTCAGCCAAAGGCGAACGTAATTGAGGTCTACGTGGCGTGACGAAATCTGAAAACGTGATTGGAGTCACCTCTTGATTAGCGATTTAGGCTCTTTTATTTTTAAGGCATGTTTGTACTTCTCTGTGCTAATTTCGGAGACTCTCGACAGACAGCGCATCTTTAAATACAGCAGCTTAACTCTGATCACGCGCCGGACTCTGCTATCATCTAGAACGTCACTTAGTCTGCCGGACTATTCGTAATTGTGTAGGAAGGCTGAGGCTGTTTTGAAGCTTTTTTTTTGCACGAGGTACATACATATATAAGAATCGAAACTGGACATCTTGCATTGACATAGACGTTCGATCTTGTGGAGATCAATGATAGGCACGTTTGCTTTTGTTGACATCGCAGTTGATTGCTTATTTTGTGAATGAGCGGGCTTGGTATTCCAGGCGAGCCCTTTTCCATCAGAAGGATTCAACCTGCAAGTTCACGTTATCATTCGGAGATAATCGCTGTTTTGGTCGTGGACACGTTCTCTTTCGTCTGTCATCTTAGTCGCAAAACGTGTTCACGTTCTACGTTATCGATTTACTGTTAAAACCATCAGAAAGCTAATTTTCTGTAGTAAAATATAGATAACAAACGTAACAACGCTTGTGTTTAAAACTCCAAATATAATAAAATGCCGATAAAACTAGATGGTGGTATGATGCTTCCTTAATTAACACTAAATAAATTGACGGTCTGTTCCACAGTATTCAATTGTAACCCGTCGCCATAGGCCTTCATTTGTCCTTCGCACCGCACTGCATTGTCAAACATGTAATATTATTGTTAGAAAATATTCACCGCTCCACGAGAATCGAGAACCTGAATAGCTAGGTTTACGTCCATCATCCTGAATTCCACAGCAAGGCATAAATTATTTATGAACTCACGCTTTTTTTTACCGCTTTTACTGCTAAACTTTTCTTTGGTACACAGGCACCTACATTCATGCATAAACTTGTGAGCACGTACACGGATTCTTCGTCAGACTTTCATCCGACTTCGTACGTCACTTGCTAACTGAGGCCTGAGAAATAGACAGGGCCGCGGTGCGAAATGCCATTCAGTACAGAAGAGCTGTTCCCTTTCTCCTTAACTTAAGATTTTGTTTCATTCTTCCCAATAATGGTCTTAGTTCTATGCCTGTCATGCAAACAAAACACTTAAAGGTTATGCTCAGCAAAGCGCTCGCTCCGCGGGCGTTCACAGTATCCCCTTTGAGGGAAGCTAAGGGGGTCTGCCCCGCTCATCGATGTTATCGCTAGAAGTGGCAGTTTTTATCTAATCTTATCTTAACTACACTGACTCTCACCTAAGCTCACTACGCACGCTCATATGAAAGTCAGTGTAGTTGTTAAGCGTAAAGATCCATCTACTGTGGCGTGCCATTTTATAGCGCGAAGTGACTGCTTAATATTACTAGTCGCTTCGAGACGTAACTGTTCAGCATTTGTAGGACGAGAGAAATCTATAAAAGGGAGTGAACGGCCAAGATAAGATTAGATAACAACTGCCACTTATAGCGATAACATCGATGAGCGGGGCAGACCTCTTTAGTTCCCTTCAAAGGTGATACTGTGAACGCTGGCGGAGCGAGCGTTCTCCTGTGCACAATCTTTAAATGTCTTGTTTAAATGACAGATATAGAACTAGCACCATTGTTGAGAAGAGTGAAACAACCCCTTAAGATAAGAAGAAAGGGAACAGTTAAACGGCAAGCGTTACTAGGCGTGATAAAACACGGAGGTTTCGCGCTTTTAGCAGCGGCGGCATCACCGAGTGGCACTGAATTTTTTCGGGATTTTATCTACGCAAATCCGCCATTTGCCTCAACAGCCATTTATAATAGCATTAGGATGACGAATCATCGATCAATTACTAAAACCCTTAGGAGGAGACGTCGTAAAAATTATTATAAATTTAAGCCTATTAAATCTAAAAGGAATTATTTCCGTACGAAGAAATGTAGTAATCAAATCGTATCAAGAATTATCGAAGAATACGACTGATCCTCCTAAGTCATCAGGATTTATAAATACATACGACCCTTTAGGAGGAGTAAATAAATTTTTTTAGTACGAAGTTACTTCAAGATATACATAAAGAAATAGGAGATCAATATACTCATTTTAAAGTATGAAAATACATTTTAAAAGTTATTTAGTCATCCAGCAACAGGTGAAGCAGCTAAAAATAATGATCGTTCAGTACCAATGTGTTTTAAATCTTATCATATAGGGACAGCAGCTCCAAGTCAATTTAAACGATTTTTATGGGGTCAAGGTGTTATAGCCCATTTGATATACAAAAATTTATATATATACCAAGGTTCATGTGTAAAGTAAGTTCAAGTTCATCGGTTACCCAAACACCGAGGAATTTGTGGTTACCAATAGGTACTGATGCTACTCTATTAAATGGACCACTTATTGGATGGTCACCTTACGTAACGCCTAATGATCCAAAACCTAGAATAAAAATCGTTGTGGTCATGTATAGAAAATGGAATACATGTGATAGTTCACTAAAAGATAATGAAAAAGCCATTAACATATGGAGAAAAAGAAAACAAGTCTTAAATAAAATCGAAAGCCTTACTAATTAAATTTTTGTCTTCATTTTCTGTTAAAGTATAAAGAAATGTGTAATATCAGGTGTATCGTTTTCAGTATTAATTAAACAACTAACTCGATCACTTAGTAAAGGGGCAGGATCATAGCCTATAGATTTGTACCATAGGCTAGGATGAGAATTTGTTGATGATTGAGAATGATGATGTTTTATGATGTAAATTCTTCATGGGAGCCTTTAGTCTCGACTTTGTATGGGTATCTATTGCAGCTTTCGAGTAATTCATCCCAGGCAATCCAGCCGTGAAAGTCATCCGGTGTGACGGCTTCCTCTTGTTGCCACCATTGAGACCTATTTTTGTAATGTATTGAGGAGGTATTAGCGATCTTAATAGCAGCTCAGGACTTTCCCGTACGTGTCGGACCATATGTGATATAAACGTCCGGTCTAGAGTTACGAAGTTCAATGTGAACGAGGAGGTTTTGAAGTTCATATAGTCCTTTGTAGTAACATACGAAAGTAGCTGGGTTTGTTTTAGCCACGTCATGTATGCTTTGTTTGTCATGAACCAAAGAATGTATTGCTTGTTCATGGTCAGATCTAGAACCTTGTGATCTGGTTTCCCCAAGCGTGCAGAAATAAATTCGGTTTAGTAGAGACAAATTGCTACTTAGACGAACCGAGATCGCTGACGGAAAAACATCATACATTTTTGAAATTGACGTTGAAATACTGTTATAATACATTTTTAAAAGCAATCTTCGAAAACGCTGTACCAAACATTCTACGGTCAAGCTGATATTATGTCGTTGTTTGGCTATTGTAACAAACGTCCACAGGCTTACATATAAACAGTTCAGTTATGTTATACAAGATGTCTAGCCGGCCAGCCATTCGTCAGAGCGGCAACTTTTATAGGATAATAAATCGAAGGCCTTAAAAAAAATAGGCCATATAACTCGACTGCTTTTAGAACGAAAAACGCGTACATATGTATATACTACTGATCAAAAATATTTAGTCAGAAACTTGGTCTATCTATTATGTTGATGGGAGGCAGATAACTCCCATGAGCTTTCTGCTATTTCACTGATCTACTCGACCTAATAATGAAATAAATTAATTTATTTTTTTATTTATCTATTGAAGCTGCTATTACAATATCATGAAGCATGTGTTAAATATTTGTAATATTTCAACGAATGACCGAGTTTAAGTTTCTTTGGATCTGTCATTATCGCAAACTTTCAGAAACGTCCATATTAATTTTTGGCTTGCTCGACAGTCTTCTGAAACTCTTTCGACCCATCTCACTATGATATCGGTAGTAGTGGTTAATGGTGACCGTTGTTGTTAATTGCAGTGTGGAGTTCCTCAAAACCGTTAGGAGTACACCAGCTTGAGCATTCAGTTTGCCTTGTTCAAAGATGTTCTTCAGAGTCCTAAAATAGGCCAGCAGACCCAAGATGCCTGACACATACTTACTGTCGGGTTTCGTTACGTTTTCCTCTAGGACCGCAGACGGGGTTTGCAAATGTTTTTTTGTCGGAAATTTTATAGGGTATGAGCTGATTGCCCTATCGTTGACACATGCGCTGGTAATAGAGAATAGAATGAGATGTCTGCCTTTTGAACGATATTGTTATGTGGAAACCTGCTAGCTTAAGCTTATAGCGAAACGCGGTTGAAGCAGGATCTGCAAAATTATCTAATGGCCTTAGCGACAGGCGATTGTCTCACCACGTAAGACCCGAAAGAATCAATCTCTTCATCATCTTTAAAGCTTCACACTGAAATGCGTTCAAGTCCGAATTGATTGCGCAAATAAAAAGCACGAGTTATTTCTCAGTACGCCTGCAAAATTTGATATCCTCTACCCCAACACATTAGTAGGCATACACGATTCGAATTTTTAGTTTTGATCTCCCAAGCAAACACACAAATTGATTTTGCCACGTGGTAACACCGCACAGCGTATTAAGATATATTACTTTAAATACTGGTTAATGTTCATCAAAATAGGTTCATCCTAGAATCATAGAACGATGTTTCAATACCTACTGGCCAAGTTAATAACATAACTGAAACCAAACTCGCTACAAGTCATTTTCTGCGAAAAAAAAATGGAAATTAGTGTCTTTTTTTTCTATCATTTTACAGGCAGTACGACTTCGGCTTGGGGAATAAAAAAATCTCCGGGGCACCCTCCAACATTGGACTATATAGCCCTCAAATGCATACAGGAATTGTAAAGTTGCGGTATACCATCGACTCAACGTAATCCATCGATTTGGCAAAGACTATGTTGAAATGGGCGGTTGACTTATTGAATGAATGTGGCATAGCTCGCAAATGTTTAATCTGAGAAGACGCTCCTGATAGAACACACGAATCCTACAACAGGTGAAAATATACTCGATTGTTTTGAATAAGTATAGCTTTAGCTTTTTACGCATTTCGTCGCGTATTTCAAGTAGAGCTAACTGTTTCCCTAGGAATGCCAATGGCATTTTTATTCTACGCGGTATAATTTGGAAAAAAAACCCAGTATGATATTTAAAATGGCCCGCAACACTCGACACTGAAAGCAAACGTCATCGGATATCTACCTGTTTAATAGGTTTTTAATAGATAGCGCTGTGCCTGCTGTACGTAATGGTTATCTGGGTAGATAGCGTGGACATAAACACTTGCTAGTCACTTCCCGAATCGAATGTCATTTTGAGATAACTTTACGATCTCAACTTCCAACATATTGCGTACAAGTCAATTGCTGTAATGCGATTACGTATAATGGAGTTGCGTGTGAAGCGACGATGCGCAGATAAATGTCTCAGAATAGTAACTCAGAATAGATAAAAGGTATACACTAATATGATGTAATGGTTTGATAATAACAGGCTATTCAGTGGCATTTGTCGGTTTTTTAGCTTTTAGAAGATTCTAAACCCAACCAATAGTTGCAATCGTCGCAAGCCTGAGCCCACTTCTCATAAACAGAATATGCGCGACCTACGAGACCGATTTAACTAGCTTCTTTCAACTAGCTGCTTTTATCGTTTAATTCTTTCAAATCACAAAAAAACCGTAGGTATCCACATGGTTAACGAGCATACATATTTAAGATTTCTTGGATAGAGTAGCGAAGTCTACCTAAAATACAGGATTGCGTTTGCTTGCCGTCGCTGTAGCGTCCTTAGTTATAATAGTTTCTCGAAGTGATGAAGCATTTAAAAATTGCGTTTAGATCGCTGCTCAGGTATAAATTAGTTGGAACTGTCCGAAAAAAGGACGAGCGTCTGACCTATGAATGTCCAATCGTCCAGACGTCAGCCGACCACGATTAGTAAGTTAACGGCTTCAAAGTGCTGTTAACTAGCTCGAAAAATATCTATGCACTTACCTAAATCTACGTGTGAATTCATTACTAGTCCATGCTAAATACAATAAACATCGCTTAATTCCCAGAACTAACTCGCTGCATAACAACTTTTAGAATCTAATATTCAATACTAGCGCAGGTTAGAAAGAGTTCACAGAGAGATTTTAGGTTTTGTTTCTGAGTATCATATCGGGATCGCTTAGAGATCAATGTGGAGCAGAGGGCACCCGATTGAAGATCCCGTGGCGATTTCTGTACCACGTCTTAATTGCCGTGACGGTGAGGCTGGGGATGCCGGGTACTTGGTCTCTACTTATTGTGCGGAGCTCGGGCTTTACATGCCACGCGATAAGCTTTCTTATTAATTCATCCGCTCGTAATGGGCTTCCTCCGGTGTGCCACACTTAGCCACTGCGATGAATGAAAGTTTTTTTTTACCTGTCCATTAATGCCGTAACAGCCATAGGCTACGGAAGTTACCTTGGCACCGTTTGGAGGGGTTGATTAATCGAAAAGTAAGTAAGCACGTATTCCAACTGTACATTATAAGCAGTGTTTTATCTAGCATCCTATTACACGCGCGTATATAATAATTGTCGGTGTAAGCAATTCTGTTTTAAACACTCCATCGTTAAACGAGTAACAGCGGGATCTTGGGATTGTAGAAACTTGCTTTGGGTCCAGCAAGGTCCACGTACGAACAAAGAAGACCATTGTGGAAGAAGGTCCATTAGTTTAATTAACAACTTAACGTCCTGGCTGAAGAAAAAGATAATACTTTTCACAGTGAAGGGCTTACTTCTCACGGAAACGTGACCGTACATAATTTCAGTTTTTCTTTTCACTAACAGACAAATCTCTTGCATACGAATGCGACATTGTACAGGTAACAGCTAATATAATTAGTGTGTAGGTGAGCGTAGGTGTACAAAAAAACAGAAAAGAACAGTTTTTTTTTTAAATTGCTTAATTTGCCATACTTTTATCTAGCTGATAATTGACCTGTGTCTCATTGTCAGGAGACAATATTTGCCCAGATTGGACGAGGGAACGCATCTGGCCAGCTTGAGTCCTCTTCGCTATAGTGGCGCTGACAGCAGATGCTGTATGCCGCGGTCTCACTTCACATACAGCTTGTGTTGGGAATTAGATATAATTTACAGCCAATCTAGCGCAAGTTCTACATGGAAAACACCCATCTCCCTTAGGAGACTCCACCTATCGGTAACCTAATCTACTTCGAATCGAAAAACTGGCCGCTGTTTTAGCAGATAAAGCGAGAAAAAGCAATTTAACAATTGGTTTAGAAGCGTCGCAGACGTGCAAGCGGATCCCGAGTGTGTCCAAATGTAAAACGTCATTTTGATTAGACTTTTCGAAAACGCAGTAGCTTGAAACATACTGCGGACCGAGCATTGTGACGACGATGCAAGCACTGAAAGGTTAACTAACGTTAAGCGAATATACCTAAAACCAGAACAAGGTCAATAGAAAAAATACATTTAATCTATTATAGTCAAACTGATATGTTTTAGGTAGATTTCGTGCTAGAGTGCTCGGCCTTCACCTCTAGTTATCTGTTACGAAACGCGGTCTGAAGCATTGTAGAGATTCGAATATCAAGCCGAAGTATGTGCTTATTTATGTAGAACGTTGTTAATCGTAAATCAATGCTTAGGATACTGCCAATATATGTCAAGTAGTTCTTAAACCCCGCGCACTGTAATAGGAAACACTTGAAATCTGACTCTGAAAATGGCGCAGATGTTAAGTAAGAACATTTACCAAACAGGTCCTGAAACAGGACAGCTTGCAAGGGGCCTATTTTCATCAGGGCTCGACATGTAATGGAAATGTGCATATATGATTTTTACATGCATGCGTGCATGTAGAACAGTCTCTACCTCCATGCAACATTCCGAATACGATCTGCGGGTTACCTTAAGTCACGGTTCAGTTATAAGGCTTTAGTTTTAAAAATAGAAATATAAAAGGGTGTCTCGAAATCAATCGTAACAAAACACTCGTCTGGTTGACGATGCTTTTAGTGTGGATATGAAATAACGCTATGGTGAGGTTTTACTATGAACATTATATTTTTAGAGTATAGACAATGCCATAAATAATTCTAAAGATTTACGGCGGATGGGTTTATACTGAAAGCGCTACGCTGACAATGACATGTGGGAAAAAAAAATCCTTTTTCATGTCCAAAGCTTGAAAGAGCTATTCTGATGTTTTATATTGCGTGCAAATGTAAGAGGAGTTGTGTGTCTTAATAAATGCAAGCGTAATAATGGATCATTAATTGTCAGTTAAACAGAAATGAGCAACTTGCGACTGTATGAGACGCTAATAGCGTAGAGAGATGGTTTAAACGCATGAGCTTTTGCGTGCCCTGATGTATTATTGCAAAGTTCGTCCACTAATCCAGTTGAATTAACTATCGTTACAATTGGGACCTTTCTGTGTTAAGAGTTATGTGTCTGGTATTACCGCTCGACCTTTCATCGGACGGCTAAACGACTGGCTCCCAGCACGAAACGAAGCCTGTCTGTGCTCACGTTCAGACCTAAACTATAAAGTGTCTCTAAGATTAGCAGACAAATACGTTACCCGTCAAGCTATCACGCGGGCACGAGGTCGAGATCTGGCATACAGAAAATCTCCCCGGAAGTGTGAATTCGCCTAATTAGCAAGTCGGTAGTGGTCTTTTTTACCTTACGGATCCTGTTGTTAGGGTCGCAAAAGACAACCCCGGGCATCATAAAAAGCTTTGAACAACATTCATAAGACGAGAATGATTAAGAAAGACCAGTCAATATCGTTCGGCACGTCTACATTTAGCTACATTTTAAATCGATGGTAATAGGAAATTATCGCGATGTATCGTTATCTGTTAGTGTGAGATCCATTACAGTGTATTTTGAGAGAAAAATCCTAGCTCTATGTAAATTGGATCCCTATGAATGTATTCGAGAACGAGAATAATCTTTTGAATATTTACAGCATCTTACCATGTTTCAATATAAAAGCAAAGAAACGCCTAACGTTAAGGTCCACTATATCTTAAACACGTTTAACTCGATTTTAAAATTCCGAGTTACGCACGTAGAGGCAATATATAATGTAAGTGAAGTCTCAGATTATTTAATTTTAACTTCTTACTCCTGCTTGTAATCTGTGGTCTATGATATGCTAAAAGAAAAAAAAAGTCTGACATTCAACTTAGTATTTAAGTACTAGGTCGTCTGGAAGCTGATTTTTTTACGTTTCCTAACAGTTGTGATCAATCTGACCATTTCGTTAAGCATTCTTGTATAGTGACATTATTGATCCAACACTTAGAGCCTAGACCACTGCACAACGTGCATCTGACTCTGAGCGAACTGGTTTACGTCGTCATCATTCGTTTTCGCGCCCATCCAGTCGAACGGTGGTCAATCGATTTCTGTTCGTCATTGGGTCTACCTACCTGCGAAAATACTTTCACAGTTTTCACGTTAGCTGGTGCTAGTATACTAAAAGTATCTACGCTTTCCGTTGACCCCTAGGCCAATACCAGCGAGCCGATGATCAAAAATCATTACCGCCAACAGAAGTTTTTTCACGTCTTTTTCTTCCTTTCACCCATTGTCCTTTCGCTATTTTTTGTTTTGAATCTGCGACGTACGAAGCGTCGAAGTTGGTGCACCTCTAGAGGCCACTGCCAAACTGCAAGTTAAGGAACACCGAACTTAGGAGTAATGAATAGTATCCGTTTTTGGGAACAACATCGGCTTCACAGAACGCGATACATCCGTTGATAATATGTATTGCAAATGTCAAGCCTAGAAGGTGCACCTGAAGGAGAACTTGGGCTGTTGTAGTAAGTACGGCTTAGCGTAAGGGAAAGAACACGAAGGGGTAGCGGCAACTACAGATCTTTGCTATAATCGTATATGGCTTCGCTATATCCATCTATGATTGCTGGTAAGTGTGTGTGTGTGTGCATCTATATGCATGAATGCAGAAAAAGCTACGAGTGAAGATTCCAGCTGGCTTTCACCCGAAGGATACGATAGCTCCTACTTAATGAATCCATTCGTGCCTTTTTAGCAGCGAAGCCGCTGTATGCAAGTATAGACGCGATACAAACTAGCCCGTTTTGTAGTTGACAGGTCAATAGTACGTGAGATGTATCGTTTCGTTCGCCGCTCACACGCGAGGTTTTTTGATCGACAGATCTAGATATGACAGCCATGACAAGTGATGATCTCAATGGTGATCTTCACACGCTTTTCTACTTAAGCTTACACAATCTATGCTATTTGTTGACGCTACTTTCCAAACAACGTTTGCCAACATTTCCTTACAGCCAGATTCCTGTTTACATTAGATGAGACACGAACATTTTATTGGATTTCAGATCTGTGTGGCAGACATATTTTTCTAGGCGATATTTATTGATTCAGATTATGTTGATGGATTATTAGATATAATTTTGAAGCATGTATCAAATCTGGATTAAAACACAAATTAGGTAAGGGTGATTTTTTTCAAATTAATAAAACCCAAAACAAGAAGTGCGTACATTTAAATTACTCTGTGACCTCACGATCTGGTGGTAGGTTTTTCAAACCATTCCGATTTCTTTGCCTCAACTATTTGGTGCATTGCTAGCTCAGAGCTTGTACGTTACGAATTGACTTAAATATACGGAGGCTTTCCGTTCACAAGGGTGTGAATTCTTTTTTGTCTTTTGTGTCATGTATATTTTTTGAATTTCTTTAATTTTTCTAGTACTTGAACTAAGTATCTCAGGGAAACTCACAACAGCGGTGCTCGCCAAAAAAGTTAGCTGGAAATAAAGCAAACATAAGCAAAAACAAAGCTCTTGGTGCACAAGGGCTATTTAGGTCTATTTCAATGCATATACGGAAGCCTAGCATACTAAATTTTTTATTCGTGCAAGGGAGTAATCGACTTCAATAATACTAGCCGTAGTAGACCTAAATAGTTTTGCATCCTTTGTATTCTCATACTAATAGCTTGTAAAATAATGGCTTCTAGCATTCAAAAAACAATCACATTTAGTGCTATAAAACCCCTCAACAATGTGTTATAAGATAGCGTTATAAAACACTGCATGGGGTTTTGCACCGTGAGCCATCGCATATTTAAAATGAGAAATCTACTGGATATGGCGCCAAAAATTTGAATATCTCGAGTGTTACGTCGGGTATCGCTGTGGCGTATTCCATCAAACGGCAATGAAGTATGTATGATAGTCATGACAAGTGATGATCTTACTGTGGCCCCGATGGTGATCTTCGCACGCTTTTCTACTTAAGCTTACACAATTTATGCTATTTGTTGACGCTACTTCCCAAACAACATTTGCCAACATTTCCTTACAGCCAGATTACCGCCTGTACTCACACTGCACCGTTACGAGGATTCGTCAGCTAACTTGAAACCGTCCTGGCTAGTCATTTATGATAACATGCACACGTCCGTTTGCCGTCTCTAATAGTAAATTAAAGTCTGTTTTTTGAAAAAAAAAACACAACAAACCCATCATGGTGGAAAACGTAACGTCTTTTTCGTAATTCGAGCAAACCACAAGCCATTATCTAATTTCCTCACGTTGGACGAACCCCCACTAAAATTAAACACTTTGTTTTTTGCTTGAAGTTGATATTCTACGTTATTGCCAGTTTTCACGTGGCTTCTAAAAAAATTGAGAAAGACTTGCATGAGGCAAACCGGAGGACCCGTAAGAGGGCTTCACACATAAAAGGTTCAGAAGTGCATTTTTGATACACTTGGATTCTTGATAAGCAAGTAAGCGCCCGTCTTAAAAAGGAATATATCAATTGTCAGTTGGACTATCTATGTAAGTTCCAATGAGTCGTCTCTTTTAGACCTTGGCGTCTTTTTGAATTTCTTGGCCATTTTAGGTCTTTATATTTTCGAGATCTTCATCAACTCGAAATTTAGCTCTCATGGATTTTTTTTTGTTTTGGTTTGGAGCTCAAACCTGTCAATACCGGTCGAGGCGCTACTAAAAAGTTGCGGATTCAAGAAAAAATAGTTTAAAAATGATTAGTGAGTGATTGAGATCCAGAATGTAAGGCTGCAATCCCGGTGACTGGTCGTTATACTGAATACACATGACCGTCAGAATTGACATTATTAGCGCGTATTAGGAACTCCATTGAAATACTCGCTTTAATTTAGACACAGCCTCAGAAACGAGGCATACAAAGTACCATATTGGATGCCTTACTCTGTATATTTTTATTTTTAAACATTTATGAATACACATCGCTGTGAACGCACATCGTACAGTCTTTGATAATATATAGTTAGTTAGTTGGCGTAAAAGTAAGAACGTTGAAGCAGGAAAGGAAGGTTTTGTTATCTTTTATTGCTTGCAAGAATTTAGTGCGCTCCGCTCTAAATCTGTGCCGTCATTTTCGCTACCATCATCTAAAATAATTAAGGCAAAAGGATTAAACGGACAACATTGATATGGCTCCTATTGATTGTCTAAACAGAACAAAATTGTTCGAACTTCCGACGCGTGGAAGCTCTACTCCCTCCTTGTCCTCATATTAGCCCAACTCAAGTACCTATCTAAGTCTTGCTATCTGTTCTTCCTCTGGATTTCAGGGAGAAAAGATGTTTCGGCGAGTGTTAGATCCCTGAGGGATGCCGCTTAACAGTCGCCCCTCCCGAGGGGGCAATCACTGCTATAGAGAAAAAAGCAATACCTCAACACTCGGAAGCCTTCTAATTGTACGCCTGAAAGGTTTGTTCCTCCTCCTTTTTCTTGCGGATATCGACCTATACCCGCCCAGGATGATCAAATCCGGTTTTAATTATCAAAAATACTTACCTTGACAACAATCGTCTGTAGAACACGACAACATTTCGGCTTGAAATTAGGTTTGCGCATTTGTGAAAAACTTAGCAGAAGCTTTTAAAAAACATCAGTAACTTGTTGAATGATGCAAAATGTAGGAAGAAGGGTTCTAAAAAAAACAAGCCGTATATATTACTCATATCACGGGGTAAATATATCGGAGAGTTATTAAGGAACAGTTTGCCTGGTGATAGAGTACTGCTTGCATTACAACAAGCGAGCAAGGCTGCTTTATAGGTTCTATTTTTTCATAATAATTTATTAAGCAGTATCTAGGCTATTAGTTCTGTCAAGCGACGACATAGACAAGCGAGTAATACATTATGTATAGCCTTCTAAACACCATGGATCATCTTAATTCGGGTAATAGCACCAATTATTACCGAATCTTGATTAATAGCGCTAAGCTTATTTAAAGGATCCGTATATATTGTGCATGTGGGTGCGCCCTTTCCGGATAACTGATATTTGTAATTCTAAGAATCAGTCGTAAGTGGTACGAAGATGCCATCTTTTGTATCAACATCATAAGGAGGGACCCACATGATAATATGCCGCAAAACACTCACCTCCTTGTAGGCGAGATTTATTTTTCTTCTTCTCCTTAACCTACTTTCACTCTGTCCCCATTAAAGAAACTCACTGTGAATAGTTGCGGGCTCGTGTTAAAAACGGATGATGAAGGATTTTGACGCAGTTCCGTGTAAAGCGACAAAGAAGGTCTCGGTTAGATTTAGCCTAATTGGTCGCTTCTGGCCAGGCCGAATGCTACCTGTCAGGACACAAAACACAAAAAAGGCAGTAGATATTGCTCGATCGTTCCGTACAGACGAACCTTCGGTTGGCGTGGAAGTAACATTCTACGATCTCCTTCAATTAACAACAATAACTAAAGCTAGATTAGGTCAAGATAAGATAGCATTTCCATCGAAAGCAGTAACTTATATGCATAACTTAGAAAGCAAAGCCGGCGTAAGTGTGCAGACTAAGCGTTCAAGTACTACGTGGATGCATGCTGAGCTATCAAAACTCCCACCGTAGAATTTAAGATGCTAATAGCGACTGTTTCCATGGGCAACATTATCTCCTCGTCGAATTTGCTGACGACTTGTTTAAAGATAATGAAACCAGTCACAAAGGCGTTCAATCTCAAGGGGTCTCTAGCTTCACAAAGCATCCACATGCGAAAAAACTATGAAGTTTTGCAAATAGAGGCTCCGATATATAGTAACGTTTCCTGCATCCACGTATTATGGCGTTAATATAGACAAAATACCGAAGTTGATTTATTTATGCTTAAACCCGCTATATTATCGTAATATATTTAAGTGGGCACGTGTTATTAAGCTTACATATGCATTTCTGAAAAGCCTTTTGTCAGTCGAGCTTTTTGTTAAGAAACACTTGGTAATGCCTCCAGACCTAGGAATCACCTTTTGTAACTGCTCAAACATTCTACTGTATTCGGTTTATTGTCGCGCATCTATACGTCTATCTATATGTCGCGAGGCGAAGACGGCCATTTTCCACTTAGCTCCATGCTCAAACGCTATGGGCGTGTACGGTATTTTTAGAGGTCGGATTGTTATATAGGTCAGTAAAGTGACAAGTTCAGCGCATCTATTCCTACGTACGCTTGTAGACTCTTTAATAGAATGACGAATTTTTGATTTCTACTTTAAAATGCTCGCTCGATAGCGGAAATGTAGCACTAAGTGACGGTATCAGGAAAGATTTGCTAGTAACATACAAGCGTAGAAAAAGACGTGTTTTGTTATTAAAAATATACCCAAGGATGTGAAGTTACTATGAGGATTGAAAAACAGCCATGGGGCGTTTTTGTTCGTGGCGTTTTTTTGTGTTAGTGTAACAGAAGGCCTAGGGTTAAACTCAGCGACTGCATTGGGCTCCGGTTGCTACTACGGCTCCGACCACTGATCATTGCTGAGCGAATGGAACCTAGTCTCACTATCGTATTTAAAGTATTATGCCGTTATTGTAGAATATTTGCCTTAAATTGGGTATAAGAATTTTTGCGTAGCCTACGCTCCCGCCGGCCAATAATGCAATTAACAGAAAACTAAATAGAATCTGCTGCCCCTTGCGAACCAGCCGACCGTTCTCTGATTAATCAATCGTTTATATTTTAAAGCTTAGCTTGGGTGGGGTACGTTTTTCAGGGTTGCCGTATGCTGGTATCTATACTACATAAGTGTATATGAGTCATCACAGTGTGGCAATGCTATGCTAATGAAATTAATGCAGAAAATCGACCACCAGCTAGGACAAATGTTTTCAACACAGCTTCATATTTAGGGAAGATTCAATGAACTTCGTTTTTCATTTCAGTCTATATCTCCGTGCGCGTGCGTTTCCGGGCATGCTTTTAACTTTTCCATTAGTCACCGACTGGTTCAGCTTCGAACACGCATATATATAGAGATCGCTTTGACAAGAAATGTATATACATAGATTTTTTTAGCTCCTTCCCTATGCTTTGCTATCGTAAAATGTGCTAACGTTACGGTCAATATCGAGACGTCAGGTGATTCGTTTTTGGGATGCCTACATAAGTGATGGTAAACGAGAGCGAGAGCCCCTAGCTGCCTACCAGGCAGACTGGAAATCGCTGGCAGATGTGGTTCGAGCGAAATTTTAATGCAATCAGAGTGCGTTGAGAAACTTTTAGCCTTCTCTGTGATTTGCTGGCAGAGCTGTGTACCATGCTACTAACGTTGACTTGACAGATTTAGATCCATAACATTTTGAGGAAGTGAAACATCATTGTTTCTTTTTTAAGACAATTTAGTAACTGTAACATTTCTAGTATTCACAGCCTCCTACAATAGAATACGGCTCTTGTCCGATGCAATACTATATGGCAACACAGGTCACCTAATACGTATGGTTATTTTTAGAGAGTGCGTAATCTTGAGGCAGTTCAGACAAATGATCTATTTACTAAACCAGCGCTTCAGGACGTTGCGGAACACCACATCTTGAAAAAGGCTTATGTGACATATGGTCGGCTTGAGTTACGTTTTCGTATTTCGATGAATACGTGACTTTGTAGTTTTGTCATTTCGAACAGAACGATTAATTAACGGTACAACACGCACATCGAGCTATCGCTGTTTGGATATCGTTTTCAATCTATACCAACCACAAAATGGCGATGTTGTGTAAATTGTAAGTGAAGAAGATGTACAGCTCTAATTCCGGCTCCATTGGCCTACGATAGGTTATACAGGTCGTTAAAGCACGAACAAAGATCTCAGTTGGCCCAATATTCTGTCCTTTTTTCTGGTCCAACGGTCCTTTCGTGGCACGTGTTGGGTCAATACCATTAATTTGCAAAACTTTTTCTTGACCCTAATACTGCATGTATATTCGAACCGAAGCTATCCGTACTAGCTACTCTGTGCCTAATTCGATAGTACATAGAAGTTACGTTCAAGTCAAAATGACTGCGTTCGATCTTCGGCAGCTCTGCTCCAAGTTTTCCTAGACGTATCGTTTCGCCAGCAGTGATTAGTCCTTCCTGTGAGTATTAGCACTGAACACCGTCAGCCCTTAGTAAAAAAAAAAAGATCTAAACGTTACCTTCGAAAGAAATAGGTTTGTACGTTTGCTGGATTTCAGTAGATATCCTCATAAACCTTGAGTATATTAGTTTCGTACAGACAAAGAAATTTCCGCTACGTTCAAAGGGTTTACGACCATAGAATGCACACGTAGTTGTGAAATATGGAGAGTGATAAAACGAAGAGCTATTACATGTTTAATGACATTTTCCCAATTACATCATAACTCAATATTTCCATAAAGATACTCTCCCTTGATTTCAACGGCATCTGTGTGTTCCGCCTCTGCGGCTGCCAGGGAGAATGGCAGTTTCTAGGCTCCTGATGCGCAGTGCGGAGACAACAATGACGCCACGAGCAAGCTGTAGGTCGATAACAACTAAAGGTACTTTATCAAAGTAATCTCCTGCCGCGTCCACCCAGCACCTAACACACACTACAGAGAGAGGTACTACTATACTTTCGAGGCAATCGGGATCAGAATAAGCCAAGACCCCTCAGTCTTCTCTGGAACGGACTGTTTTGCGTCTACCTCTAGCCCGCATAAAAAAATAAACTCATCGAGCTGACGATAATCACTTTTCCATTCGCGAATCTAGGTAATCGTGCTACGAAGTGACGATAGGCCGGGTAAGGATACGATTTTTGTGCCACTATGTGCCGTGTTGATGTAAAAATCCCTTGAAGTGGTACGAAATATCGATGCTGGGAAAGCAAATAAAGAGGCGTCTTCCTTCTACACGGTTCTACACATACAAAACGACACGCCATTCGATAATTGTTGGAACATGCTGATTGATATTAGTTCTAACAGCATTTCTAGAGTAAACTGATAAAAAGGGTTAAGTAAAATCAGCTACATAGCTACTGGCATATAAACTATAAATGTGTGTGCAAGAAATACGTTTCTAATTGGAACATAATGTGATCGCAGCCAAGAAATTCATTGAAGACAATCACGATAAACAGCGGCCGTAAACGTTTGGACAACTGTATATCTCAATTGAACGTTGTTACGTTAATTTAAGATCTCTTTGGCTATTTTTTAGATTTTAGTTGGAAGGGTGCACGTCTAAATGACTTTATAATCTCTAGTCAACTCGGCAATATGGCATAGAAGACAAACGTATATGACAAAATATCATTCGGAAGTGTGTCGAGCGGCTAACTTATATGACTATTTTGAATTTTACCTCCGGTAATGCCGTTAAACATCGCATCAGACAGTGAGTTCCTAACTTGCAGCCTACATCTTGTGCCGTCTTATTGATCAGATATTATGTTCTCTGCATAATTAATTGATTAACCTAAACATAGTAAACGATCAACTTCTCGTTGCCTTTTGTGCTAACCAAGAGTCTGGTTAGCCATTACTTATTTTGTGCCCTTAAATATGAAACGCCGACCGGAGAATGTTGGTGAGGCTCGGCCGAAAAGATTGGGCAGAACATTTGAGTGCCGGGCATAAGACTGCTAATAGCCGGGCGACCAGATGGTGTCGATGTATGTATGTGCATGTGACATACGTTCTGATCGCAGTTCGACTCATGCTTTATGGTAGAGTTTTTAAAACATCCCTACAAACTAGGGCAGAGCCGGAACCCCCGAAATGCTTTTCCTGCCTATTTAAATTAAAGGAAGAAAGGTGTGCGCTAATGGCAGACGTTGCAAGACCTAAAGGTCAAAGTCAGTCTCCCTAACCAAGACAGAACGCACAGCAGAGCGGCTTAGCCATTTCCACAAACTTCAATAGGAGTAAATTTTATGCTGAATTAGTCATTCTTGTGCAAACTTTTCTGCCGTAAGGGCTTGCTTTGCTGATTCCACCTCACGAAGAGCTAAGGGCGGTACCGATGGGGGGGGGGGGGGGTTTGAAAGTGGAATGTCAACAGTTTAGATCGCTTTAGGGGCGCAAACCTTCCACACTATGCCATCCTTTCAGAGGCGATGACTGAATGTCAACTTGTATACGATCAGTGCTCGCCAGTGATTTCTGTGCTGCAGAGAGATTGAAAAGTTTCCAGCCCAAAGAAAAGCAATCAATAAGCATGGATCGTGCGAGTTACCGTATAGCAGCTTTTGTTCTCGGAAGCGGATAACGAAGACTAGATGGGTGTCAGAAAAAAGCAAAGCCAGCGAGCTTCAATTAGTTACAGATACTGGTCGACCGCGATCACCATTCGTATAATAACGATCACCGTGTAGGCCTTTTATAGGCTACACATATTTGGTTCCTATGATTATACGTAATAGACATGCAAGAAGCATCGCAGTGAATTATGGCTACAAAATACATTTTCGACTATCCGATGGGAATAGTGTAACAAAACACCTACGAAATATACGAGAAAAAAAACTGCACTCTGAGTGACGAAGACGTTTATTGTGTACAGGATTATCTTATGATGAAAAGTCACAATGAAGATAAAGCATTTCATACGTTTGTCTTACTAATACATCCCGGTCGGCATCGCTCCTCATCCGCCCATAAACGTAATAAATGTCCGTATCCGTTGTTCCAAATCAAATCCTATCGAGCGCAAGTCTAATTGCGCCGCCAGTGGAGCAGAAGCAATAGAAAACTCGAGATAGGATCGAACTTAGATTTAAACAAGTTAAAAGTCGAAAGCCGTCCTATTTTACTACATGCACTCACCAGCTAATAATAGCATTAGTAACTGTAAATAACAAGGATTCAACGAGACGTGAAACTATTGCTACCTGTCCGTGATGTTGGGCGCACGTAATGGTCTGTCTTCGTATCTAGTACCTGTTATTTTAGATACTGTATAGAACCCGAAAGTTTTTTTTTTTTTTTCACTCCACAATCGTGTAAAATTTCCCTGACATACTGCTACGCTGCGGATGTGTTCGCAGCGCATCAGAATTGTCAGACTGCGGCTGACGTTCTCCAAGTGCAACATGTTCAGCTGCTTATCTACAAACAAGAGGACGACTAAGAAAGGTGGAGAGAACGGGGAGCCATGAGGCACTGAAGGATTTTCGTTTTTCAACTCAGGCTCATCGGGCCTCAGTTGACCAGTCGAGGACGTCGCTGGCGGTCAGCTCCCGACAAAGCTGCACGATTCTTAGCTGCATTGGATCTATGAAAAGTTGCTAATGACGAGACTCATGTAAGCATTTGACGCACTCATAACTGCAGTGTGTTGAAAGCGAAGCGGAACTATATTAGGTGACAAAAACGCTTTTGTTTGCAAAATGTTTTGCATCTAAGTAGATGGGCAAAAAGTATATCCAGTGACCGCTGTGAGAAAGCGTAAGGCATTGATCGAGTGAAGCGACTGTAGTGAAACCTATAGTCCCATCGAAGAATTCAACAGGTGGAATAGTTGCTTTCAACAGCCAAGAACAAAATGTTTAGCTAAGACATATTCAAACCATTGTAATGGCTGATTTGTTATGAGGTAATTTCATGGTTGTTAAAAAGCACCGAATAGACGTACCTTTGAAAGCAGTTAAACCTCTCTTTACTCACTTAGCCGTGTTGTCTTGTAGTAATCTATATGAGACAGACATATTTATACGCTTTAATAACATTGGAACGCTTTTTTTTTTATTCATTAAGCAAGCTTTAGCCATAACTAAATTGATTGAATAGGTTTAAGCTTTCGGCTAAACGACAGGCGACGTTTCGATATATTCGGCTTTTGAGTGGATTGTTTGATTCGTAAGCGGGAGAATGGGCAACCACATATAAGGTTTTTGCTTTAACCGAATTTGGATCTAGTAATCGCTTCCACTTTGGTACTTATATTATGTAACATTTCAATATATGGCCATGTAAATAGCCGTAAACAGATTCAACGTCGAATGCCGATAACAACGACCACACTAATACATTAGAGGCCCAACTTTTCTATCAGCTATCGTGAAATTTGAAAATTGTTTCAACTACAGTTACAGTCGAGTGGCCCTCGCAGTGGAGTGATGTCTTACATAAGAGTCTGTTGCTATAGGCCGGCATTAGGTGCACAGGATTAGGTGATTACACAGTTTAGAACAACAGTAGACTCTCTAGAGCAGAGTTTATAAGCTATGCCTAAATGATCTAAGCTTAGCACATATTTATGTCCAAATAGCAAACTCAATTATACAACGAAGCATGTGCATTAGGCGTAGTGAAGTTTTGCAAATACTGATGTCGCTGCTCAATAGACTTCCGGGCTGGCTCACCTTTGAGACAAATTACTGGAGGCTTTAGAATGAGTGCTCCTTTATATATGGTAGTACTTTTGTCTGTAAAGCAACATGTATTTCTCATTGACATATCAGCTCTATACGATGTCGAAATTAGCTCAGCTATATTACGGGCGTACACAGGAGTCGATAATAACCTCTGCCAAACGTAACCGTACGTGCCCTGTTGCCTTACCGTATCCCCGAGCTTGTATAGTAAGCCACTGCTTCGACGTAGGGATAGGTGGACATGATAAGCCATCTACACGAAAAAAGGCTCTAACGGCCTCGAAATCGTCCGCATCACTGACTATTCTTAACGCTAGCGGATTAGAGCAAGTGAACGATGGATCCAATACGACAATACATCGTAATAAGATTTCATTGCTTTCCAAACGATTTCAGCTATCAGCCTCACTTCTTCGCTGTTATAAAAGCTACGAACGCACTCATAATTTAATTTTCCTTTGAGTACGATCCTTTACCTCGCACGAAACATTGCATAAGTTATTGCTTTTCGGCTGCTTCTCGCTATATAGAAACTCGAAAAATAACTTATTTAGCAATGTAGCTAGATACGTAGGCTGTGAACAGCCGTAGGCCAGACCCTAGCAGGCTATACTTACTGACATCATTTAACTTCTCTCATCACCAAATAACTATTGGGCACGAATAAAGCATAAAGGAAAAACTGGTACTAAATGAAAATGTAAAAGATTCTCGTCGGTCACAGAGTGACTTGACACTGGGAAATCTTGACGCTGATTCTTCGTGATCGTAATAGAGTTCAGAAATTCAGTCGCCATTCAAGGAAGTTCGCCGACGGTCGGCACTTCTCGGATTGTTTCGGGAGCATAGAAGCCTAAAGAGGATCAACTCCCCATAGTCAAAACGGATGTTTCGAACGTGAAAGTTTATCCTTATTTTTTGAGGTATCAGATTAGGCCACGTGGTCATGGGCGAGGTAATTAAGAGCTTTTTGCATTTTAAGTTCTACATGAAACGCGGTGCTGCCGGACTACTTTAAAACACTTCCGCTATGGAGAGACAACATAAAAACCTATTTGTACCGAAGTACAGATATCCAATTTTACATATGTAATTTTAAATGAGGCTAGGTGAATTAGCTTTATTATTAATAACTCTAAAAATGACCTCCTGATTCTTTCCTAAATGGAACAAGTGTTGCCAGCTCCAAGCTAAATAAACCGGACGGGACAAAAGTCTAGGAGGGTCTCAATAATAATAATAATAATAAATAACACCTTTTCAAACTGCCAAGAGATTTTATCTGACACTATAGATCTCGTGTTCCATAGTAACTGCAGCGGACCTAAAAAATGCTTGATTGTCACGCCATATTAAATATTGCGCAATCAATTACCGTGGCATACAGAGGCATTTTTCGTGGATGGCGGCCGCATTTCGAATGCACTTACGTGCATCTTGAATCACAGCAAACAGACCTTTTTGGCTAGGGTGGCTGTTTGTGCCATTTCAGATACAGAGATATGTAAAATACTCTATTACACCAGAAAAGTGTTTTCGCAGGTATATCGAGAGTGGTATTGGCGAAAAGATTTCAATTTTAGGATATAATCTGGCATCATTGAACGATTACCTGTTTCAGCAACCATGGACACAAGCTCCCAGTTCTCCAGAATACTCTCAAGCATCGCAAAAAGAGACCTGTGCGTTCACAACGTAGTTGGACTCGATCGTGGTGCTATTGTCATGGCCAACAACCGTATTTGGGAATACATAATCGTTTTTGCTCTATTCAGAGAGTCACAGAACATGCTTTTCAAAGTTCACGTTAGCGTTAAACCCCGCCTAAAGAAATCGTGGCAGTAAATGAAAATTTACCGAATTCTTTGCTTTATAGTTCTCAAGACCAGTCAGCAACGGCAGTATTTACACGTTCTAGTTTAGTGTAGTGCTACAGTTGTTTGACTGGCGGTAAATGGTAGACGACACCATTTGCCCCACCGGAGTTCCACCGTGCCGAGCTAGCCTTCCGTACTCGCACTCCTTTCGAGGGCAGGCCCGACCGGAACTTGAGTTTTTGGCCATCTGCCAGCTTACCTATATAGCTGTAACACTTCTTCAAAAAAAAAGAAGGGCAACTAAAAGTAACAGGAACTGTTTGGCCGGCAGGTCAAGTTTCTTGTCAAGCTAACGATAACTGTTTCGTAATCGAACGATGTTCTTGGAGCGGATCATTAGTGCAGGGCTCCGATAACGAGTGTGTTGCAAGTACTGGGTCGGCCCAGGGCTAGCTCGCTTAGCAGCAAAGACGAACAAATTAACTAAAGTTCGGTTCTTAGGTGGTGTAGGCTGACTTATTTTACTTTATTTATATATTGTTATTTATGATGAAATTTACTGAATGAGCCTTAGTACCAGTTTCGGAATCAGATTGGCCTTTATCATGACCAGCGATCGAGCAAGCCAGCACCGCCCCATTGTCCTACCATCTAACGCATAATAATTCAACCTTATTTGGCTGACCTGTGCAAAATTTCAACGTTAGCTTGTAAACATGTTTGAACTGACCGAGCTCTGTACACGCAGAACTTTGTAATGTTTGTATAAGCATACATGTTGATCTGTTTGAGTATATCTGTGGTAGAAGCATGCGGTTTTACAATGAGTGACAGTAGACGAATGAGTGCTGACTCAAAGAATCAGTAAGCTTGGCTAAGCTAGATGTAAGTAAACTTCTCCTCGAGGGCTACAAATTATATTGCCAAGACAAGAATAGCAGAGAGTTCAAACAGGTCAAAAGCCACCTTCGTTTGTTTGTGGACCGGTTCTGTTAATATACAACTCCGTATTTAAATGACTACAAGTGACTATGTTTTTTTTATTCACAATTGTAATAATGTTACTTGTAAGCTCTTTCATAAGACAGTAGAACTAGTGTGTTTGATTTTCAAGCTCTTAATGCGTTATGTTTCCTTTCCATGGTGGCTATGCTAATATTACCGATCGACCGACTTTCGGCGGATTTGACATAAAAGTTATAAGTGGACCGCTTGAGACACTATCTTTCCCAGCGTTTAAAAACATTGAAAGGCTACGTGGGACAAAGTGGGCCCAGCGAGGAGGATCAAATAATTCTCTATGACCACGCGCTCATAAAAAGCACTTGCACAGTTAATGTAAACAGTAATAACTAATGCACCCCAAACAATGATGTTTACGATTGTCCTCAATAAATAACCTAACTATCGGCTGTTATTACCATTATCATGATCGCTTGGTGCACTCTCTAGCCTTATCTTCTCTCTCTGTCCAGTTATGATCCAATACTAATAAGAAAGAGTTATTAGTTTACCTGTACTTGTCATTAGTTGAACGTGCTATGGACAAAGCAGGGATACGTGTGTATCCAGTAAAAAAAAAATGCTAGATAACAATGCGCCACAATAGAAGGTAGTACGAGACGACGCCCTAACATGTCCACAGACATGGAACACGAGTAACAATAGCATACATATTATAGAGACATTTTGCAGACGTAGCACATACTCTGAACTGACGAACAAGGAAGAGGGTACTGACAGTGGATACATTTAGTGTATACGAAGAAGGTTTATAGTATACATAGGCCCTTATAAATTCGAAAGAGTTTTATAAATTAAACTGGGCTCGATACCCTAGACATTTAGTCAGACAATTTTGGCTTTCTCGATCATTGACTGCTCGTTCATGTCGCTGGCTGCTCGAAATGCATGTCTTACTTTAAGAGCCGTTGCTAATCCGCTAACAAACCAATCGCTGTCATTGGCCCAACTGAACTCTCGCGGCACACTCGACACAGCTAATAATCAACGTATCTAAACACAAATACTTTCTAATCTTTTTACTCTGACTCTGGAGTTTTCCCTCGTTCCGGCTCTGCCACATCCCCAGGTACCACCGCTATAGAAGCCATAAAGTGCGCGCGCGCGACCTTGTAACCACGCAAGCCTTATACGTCTCCCACCGGGTTTATCGTACCTCTTTTTATGGTAGAAATATTTTATTATAAGGTGAATATCCGTAAAAAAAATTTGCTGCCCATATTTGCGCTTGCGACCCGTGCTAAACTGGCTTATGATAGCGATCTTGCTACCGGCTTAATCATCAACAGAACAAACACTGAACAACGATATCCACATAGAAGCTCTCTCTGTTCATGTCGATGTCAGAAATGTTACCTTCAATACGTTTGCTCTTTTCGTAACGCCAGGTACACGACTAGCGCACTCGTACTCACGTAACTTAAATTATTAAGTTACGTGCTCAAAATGTTACGGTCGCCACGCCAAACGATATTACTCGCTGAGAGAAGAGAATACATATGATGAAGTGCACTTTGTTACTAGGTTATTACGTCTACAAAGCTTACAAATATGTCTCGCAGTAGTCCACCTATGCGAACGACTGATGATTATTAGAACATGGTTATCTATAATAAGAACATAGATAATACTAAAAAAATAATAACCAAAAAGCCGTTGTAATAAAAAAAATTTAAAAGAAAAGCTACGCTGTGTTCCTTACGATGGTCAGTATTTGAATTCATGCACAGACTGTTGAATCAAAGAGGCATCAAGATGCGACTCTATACCAGCTCTATACATATTCAGCCCTTATTCTTTTCTTGAAGCAATCTCCGGAGCATTCTGTGAATGTATTATACTATCTTCTAGTTATTAAAGATGCGCGAACTCAATCACAAGATTATACTTCAACTTGGCTTTCACGTTATTTAAATTTTTTTCTTCCGTCGTTTCAAAGCTTTTTCCTTCTAAATATTTCTTTAGCTTCAGGCCAAGAGAATAGTCACAAAGGCTAAATTTAAGAACATGGAAATTGAAATTTTTCTGCGCAAAACGCCGCGCGACGTGTGAGCCGATGCATCATCACGACGAAGGTCTTTCAATTTATTCTGTTAGTGTTCGAGCGTATCTGGGTGGCAAATTGCGCAATCTTCGTAAAGCCTTTCGGCGGTAGCCGTTAGCGATCGTATAACCATTGAGCACATATTCTTAATTCAGAGTTCTCTGATAGTTGACAACGCAGGTGAGAAGAAACCGGTTTTTTTTAAACTTAAACGATTTTTCAACTTCATTTCTTTTAGACTCATCTTTAAAGCGGCACTGAGGTAACTGTACGTTTGCTTCATTTCATAAATGCATAGGTCATTGTAACAGAATGTTGAAGCGGATATGGTTCGTATTATGGTACGTTAAAGATCTTCTAAGAAATTTGTTGGCCTACATTGGTTTGTAGTTCATGCCTTTTTACACAACCATCATCGTAAGCCTTGCTTCATTTAACTGATGATTCATGGGAGATGCCTAACTCTTCTACAACGACCCTGCGAGTCATACGGTGATTTTGTTTAGGTGTTCATCTGTATTCGCTGCGGGAAGATCTTTAGAATTTATTTTTAAAGCTCTTTCGTCCACAGCAAAATTGTTATTGACGCTCGGTATTAACTCAGACCCTAGCCTCCAACGGTAGTCACAACGCTACTTACGAACACTTCATTTTACTCTTAACGCAGACCAGGATGCACGTTTTCCAACACTTAATTTTCTTTTTTCAAGATAAGCAAAGGTCACAGAGGATTATTCAATTCAAAACGATTGCGAAAAGCAGAGCGGATATTCAGACGCTCTGAACTCGTCTTACAAATAATACACAGATAGGCGAGTGTGATGCCATAAGCCCGGTTACAGATTTTCTTTTAACCCGCAGAAGTGGAGAATTTTTCGTCGATGATTTTTTGTCTAGTCATTATATAACTTGCTATAACAGACCGAATAAGCTTTGTTAGAAGGACGTAAAACTCGAAATATATATAGTATATCTGAGGCTAAACTACACTAAGGTTATTGAAACTAGCAGGCAAATACGTTACCCACTGAGCTATTAAGGGACAGCCTGAAGTATAGTAGGTAATCTGAACGTCCCTATGGGGCGAACGTATGTATATAGGATAATATCTGAGAAATTTTAAGGATATGTACTGGAATCAGCCACTTCCTTTTGCCTAGCCCCTCACTCACAATCCAGAGGGTTATTGTGACCTAATTTTTTGGAGACAAGGCTGCCATTGAATGGGTCTAAAGTTTTGTATTTCAATATGACATACTTATGTATTTCTCATACCTTACTTTTTATGTTCTATTGTACTCAAATTAATTTAAAAAAGATTGAACAGTATCTTGTTATCTCAATATGGTATATTAAAGCGCATATATACAATTTGGTCAGTAAACAGCCTGTACACAGAAAAAAAAATAGAACATGTAACAATGTTATATACAAAGAGGCCGATATTGCAAGCCTCAGATAGCTCGCATTCTCTATTAAATCAGTGGACGTGAAAACCATGTTCCACGTTTCAAAAAGGCTGTTTCAGCTCTTCTGAAACACGCTGACTTTGTCAGTCCGAACCTTATCGCATCAGGCCACGTAGTGCTCGTTGATACTGTGTGTAGACTGAAATCTATTAGCGCTAGTTGGGTTTTCGGTTTTATTTTTTTGTAGTGCGCCAGAACATTGCATAAGCATTAAGTGTCAATAGGCAAACCCCACGATAGTAAATAACAGGAAACACGCCGAATCTGGCTTATTAGTAAGGTCTGAAGCGCGTCTAGCAGCGTAATGGTGGTTATCTAGGGCCGGAACACATCTTCTTTCTGATTAAAACAAAAATGAATGCAGCCCGTCATACAAACGACATTGGGCAAAAAGAGTTATCCATTGGACATTGAAAACATGAAAGCGAGGCACAATAAACACTGGCAGCAATTCTTCAGGATATTAACCGTAGTACAAAACACTATTTACAACACTAGCAAAAAGATGTCTTTAGGAAGCTTGTAATTTGCTAGAAGCTATTTTAAGCGGCACGTACTTCCTCTTTCCTACCAATGCTTGTGTGAAGCTTCTGACGTTAAAAGTAAAAAAAAAGTTATTCAGCAGAAATGATAGTCCAACTGTGAAAACAGCTTGCAGATCTGAATTGCTAGCATCGCTTTTGTACTCAGCAAAAAATTAGTTTCAAACGCGATAATAGTTTATTAAGTTGGCGTGGCGACTAAGGGCGAACCTAAAACTTTTATTGATGGGGCAAAAGTCTATGTGATAGTTGTAAGTCCACTTCGGCTTTTGGCTAATATTCATTTCTGAAATACATTCGATGCTATTCATCGTGATATCATATTGGAAGAAGCAAGGGAGAGAGCGCTGGACCTCATTCCGGTAATGTGGCTCAGGCGCAGGGAACTTACTCCACTTACCGTAAGTCTACTTGAACCACCTTCTTTGGTCAATGATCTATCGTCGAGCGATCCGTTAGAACCAGCCTTCTTTTAGCTTTAGTGCTTCGAACTTGACCGTCGCTTTACAAAAGTTCTGTCAGTTTCTGGTACTTAGATGATGAACCTCAAGGTTGTACTATAGAAGGTTGCAGCCGATTTATTAGATGTAATACAGTTTGATGCAAGTGGTTTATGTACAACGGTCACTGAATGTGAAGTATCTTGTAGAAATCCACGTGAGAAACAAGTATGCATATGAGGCAACAACAGGGACACCCTTAGAGAGTCAGGCAGGTTAAGCAGGGACATCTGGAACTTTTAGGTGTACATATTCAAGATTCAAGGAACTCATAGCACTCACAAAAATTCCCAAAGCTAATACATCTCCGTTATATGGTTATACATGTACCCTGTGTACCAGTCCCATTTATCTGGAGATCCGGTTTAGGCTTACTGGATTTACTCATATATTGCGCACATAGACGTGGAAGAGAGCAGAAGAAGGCCTTGAGAGTGCGAGCCGCTACGGAATTTGTCCCAGTTTGCTGCGCGTTTCATCTGCGGTTCGGCCAACTCACTGGATCTTAAGCTGTGAACAGATAGATTCACGTCCCTTAAGGGATTATTCAGAACAGTACACTCTTTAACGTCTTCAGATGTAGTGTTATTACAAAAGACACCTTCTTCTTTTGATTTTCTTAGAAAAGATTGTTTTTAACCGCATGCGACCTTTTCAATCGTGTCTGATTCAACTTCGTTTCACGTCATCAACATATTAAAGTAGGACACTAAGCCTCAAGTTATTCCGTATGGTTTCTGGTTGAGGTTGCGGGCACCATTATGTGAGGCCTTTAAATGCATCTCCTGTGACGCCACGATAAGCAGTGACGGTTTGCATTGCTTAGCCTAGTACAGGGATCCAAGTAGAGTGACAAAACATAGTGCAGAATTAAATGAGATCATTCGAAGTATACAGGGCACAAAAGAAGGAGCTCTGATTTCTGAGTCAAGAAATCACCGAGCACTAAGTGCGAAAAGAAAGCCGGATGATGGTCTGAAGGCAAGTGCTTACATATAGTACCAAGCGTAACTGTCTCAGGTTGAATGAACCGTTTCCATGTTGATCACAGCACTTCCACCACTGAATACCTAACCAAATATGCAAAAAGGACGCCAATATCCATGATAGAGGCCTGTTCAATCCAATTTTAATGGAGATTATGGGTTCTGTTAGTGACTGATTGGAAACACTTAAGAATTAACTCTAAATCTGGGTGAAAAATGGGAAGGGGCATTAATAAGGCGTGTTTCATGATTATTATGATTTCCTTTAATAATAATAACTTTTATTGTTATATCTTATGAGCGTTCACAATGGGTTACGCAAAATGAGAATCTAGATTTTCTGCTTGTGGATCATATTTCTCGTGCGATCAAAAAGTGTCTCGATGCTGGAGACGCTCACGTGGGTCAAGAACGCAATGATGATGATAATGATGCAGTAGAAAATACACGTGAATCTACGCTACTGGTATTACTAGGGAGGCGGTAAGAGTGCGCAGCGAACGAAGAGCGAATTCTGAAGCACGAGTGAGCCACGTTCTGACCCGCGCAGCGTTAAAGGGTTGCTAGCTAAGAGTGATACGATGAGAAAGGTTGAGCGCGATGGTGGAAGGGTGATAAAGGGAACAAAAGGATCGTTCTATTAACCTATTGCCACCGACGGAGAGTTTAATTAAGAGCTTCTGTGGCCTTCGGCAGAGAGGCCTGCAAACCGCCGAGACTCGCCGGCTCGATAAGCGCACAGGCGCAGGATTGGAAGCGACGCCAGCACCGCTCGCTATTAGTATAGCTAGGTCATTTGAGCCCAGCCGGCGTTGCTGGGCGCGATGCCGAGTAGTATCCACAAGCTTGATCGTAAAGCCCGACTCCCACATCGAGTTTTTCAATCCAAATTCCTTGGATTGCTATAGCCAACTGATTCGATGACGCACCTTCCGCGCACTACATTCATTTTTTTTGCTTCAGCAGATTACTCAACCTCCTCTGTTCTTCCTCCGTCTCTACGTTTTTAATTCTCTTACATAGCAAAACAGAACACGAGCGACTAACTCAAGCAAAGTGCAACATCTAGCCAAGTATCTCTATTTCGTTTGCAAAAAATACAGACGCCATGCCCGTACTCATGCAAAGAGACAAAAATCACCATACCCTTGTGCAGCACCGTATCTTTCTCTAGGCTACATTAACATCCATTTCCAAACGTACGTTACCTATAGCTAATTCGAATGCAAACGCACATGCGTACATATATCCCGATTACATGAAAATCTATAGAAGTTTCGTGTGCTGTAGATGAGTGGGTGGAAAATGGGAAACACAACCGCATACGCGAGTACACAGGCAAACCTAGATGGCAAAAAACCTGTATAAACAGATGCCATATGCAGAAGCAGCGACTTAATAATGACGTCGCTCGCCGCTAACTGCTAAAACCGTCTCGGAGAACAAATGCTGTGGTATATGCTGAGGTAATACGTCAGCTGGATGTTTTCTTGCAAACGGAGCGAACTCCAGGACGAATTTATACTTCACTGTTGCCTGCTTCAAACGTTATTGATTAAATAGGTTTAGCTGCAAAACAGATACGTTGGCTGTTAGGCGTTGCGATATAAATCCACAAGATGGCCATTGAGACAAATATTTCAGCCTATCATACAACACTTGGTACAAAAATAAAGACGACCTCCAATTAATAAGGATATATTTGACTTGTTTACAATTTAAAATCATTTCATGATGACTCATTTTTCCTTTAGGTCGATTAGAACTACGGCGGCAGGAGTTTGCAGAGAGTGTCACAAAATTTAATAGACATATGCACTGCGGCCGTTTAATCCACTCACATAATTGGATTCGCTGATCTGCTTCGAGCTAAAAGAGTTCCCCGAACCTTCCTCTAATAGTGGCCTACCTGCTGTCCGGCTTCTGCTGTAGCTTATTCTGGTGACTAGCAATGAGAAGCTGAATTTGCTTCGTTCGAAAGCTTCGTTTAACGAAAAATTACCTTCGCAACACACGACAATCATCTGCATTCATACTTATTATTTTCCCCTTTCTCTACAGACTTGGTAACACTCATTACGTGGTGGTCATTACATCATGGCTCAATATATTAGCCGATTTTAAACGTATGCTGGAAAGTCGATATTACCTTACGATCATTCTTATTATAGTTATTATATTACACACTCTTGCTGCATAATCGGCACTGTCTCAGACACGCTAATATAACTAAGGTACTGCATAACACAAGCTCATTATCTTGACTTCGGGGAGTCGTGGCAAGAAGTTTACCGCTTGTACCAGACACGTTCGGTGTTTTGCGTCGCTAGCTGCAAAATGCCGTTGAGACGCTAAAACGATGAACTAGAAAGACCCTCATCATCTCGCCGCTAAATGGTTAGGCCTCATGCAGTGATCCGCACAGCAGTGAGTGGAAGGAGCAGCTTTACAGAAGAAGCTGATTGTTTGCCGTGACTGTTGCCGTTTTCACGAGAAACGGTGAGATAAAGAGAAGGACCAAAGGGCTATTCGAATAGCGCGAATGAGCCGCTCCATCGTCCTTACTTGCGTTGTTCAATGTAGTTACCTTCGACGCTGAGGCGCAAACGAACAGGATATTAGACTACCCGAGACAGCAACGGCTGTCTCCTGGTAGAGAGTATTAATATGAAGTATTGTTGCCCGCTAGCTCTGGTTGATTGGCTAGGTTAACCTTAGTTATAGGCTTATAGTCAGCAGTGGGAGCTGCCGGCGTCCCCGGGGGAGAAATACTAAGCAAGCGGCCGCACTGGCCAAGTAGCTATCCCCAAGCGGCGACAATCGAAGCTTCTTTCTATTGCTGTCTTTGGTCGTTGTCCTTTTCAAAGTAATAGTTCATAATGTTCATCAATGCCTCGATGGCAGGACCCGACGAAAACAACGGGGCAAGAGAGGTAGCGAACCAAACAATAAGTAAATGATTAAACGAAAAGCAAAAAATACATCCACGGCAAAGGTTGGTAATCTAATAGCTGGATTTCCTGAGGCGGAACGCACATACGACTACGGCAAGCTGTCATATACATAAGAGCGGTACGCCGTAGCGATTCGTTTCCTATTAAGACATCAATGAGATTACAGAAACGTCCATAAAAACGTAGTATTTATATCGGAACATATATACATATATATAGCCTCATTAATGGGGAAAGATGCCTGAACTTGGAACAAGAGGAATTAGATGTTGTGCCGTGTTTTTTTTTACATATTTAAAACACTCGATATATTTTTAAGCTTCAGATTATTTATCCTAAGTAACTGATAGTTCTACGGTATTTAATATTTTCGTAAAATTATGAAGCGAAAAGAAACTATGGCTGCATCCTAGGATTCCAAAAGGCATCGAATCGTTATTGCTCCACGAAACACAAATGAGATTATTATAAGAGTATAAAATTTGACTAAAAGTCACTGAAAGGCTTGTATCCCTTTCGAAAGACTGTTACGGGACTAACTGCAAAATAACTGATGGGTTCTCGACTATATGCACGTAGTAGATTAGCGTTAATCATTTACTCTCCATCGGAAAGATAACATCCGGTCTCGCGAACGTTTGTCTATATTCAGTTCACATTCTGCTCATTTAAAACCTATCTTTTACCTATTCTACAAAAACAGGTTAATTGTAAGCTCTAATTGAAAGGCTTTTCACAGCTCGCCCACTCGAAAAGGCCAACCGTTTCACAGGTCATACGTAAAAGGGATTTAGCACATTTTGTCATCAGGGTTCATCTTGACAAAAACAACCCTACTACGTGTTGCTAATCTCGTTTAACGGCAAAACGTTACACAATGGCACAGGCAGTAACATGCTTTGATGATTCGTACGCTTGTAATTAAAGAAATATAACTAGTATATGATTTAATAAGTCCAAACTTGGGTAAAGGTCAAAAGTATTTCAGACGGTAAGGAATTATAGTAGTGTTTCCATAGGGTCTGTTCGATCAAATCTGTCCAGTAGTAGCAAGGCAGGTATATATGGTGCATAGTTTGCAGTGTAACACTATAAATACAATCAAAAGAAGAATAGCTCTAAGCTCTATCATTCCATAATATTTATTAGCAGCAACTTATTAGGTACACAACAGTGCCTTATTTAGTTACTCATAACAAATACTTGGCAAACGGCATTATCAAATTTGCTTTTATGGTTTACGTATACGCCTATTGAGCGTATACTCATTTATTCACAGTTTCGACTGTGTCTCTCGAAGACACTCCTCGATATCTGCAGCGAGCGAAGTTGGTTTATCAGCTGGTCCGTACCGCTTTACCGGCGTACCTTGACGATTCACGAGGAATTTAGAAAAGTTCCATTGAATATCGTCGCCTTCATAGCCATGCTGTTCACTCTTTAAGAACTTGTACAGGGGCGAAGTAACGTCTCCGTTGACATCTACTTTCCTGAACAGGTCAAAAGTTACCTTGAAGTTTTGTGAGGTGAACTTTTTGATTTCTTCTTCCGGTGCTGGCTCTTGTGAACCAAACTGGTTGCATGGGAATCCTAAAACCGAAAGACCCTGGCCATAATATTTGTCATGGAGTTCCTGTAGACCAGCGTACTGTTTCGTAAAAGCACACTTTGATGCCACATTAACAATGAGACAAACCCTACCGTTGTACTTTTTTAGCGATACATCATTGCCATCAATGTCCTTCACAACAAAATCGTATATTGTAGCGTTCCGGAATAATAACGTAGACATTATCCGCTGTAGCTCGCAAACCCCACCTCCCGATTCGTCGAGTATACGGTGACTTTATTTTGAATCGAGAACGGATGCAACGACCAAACGCATTCGACTACCAACCGGAAGAAGCGCATCTCTTAGCACCAAAGACGCAAATCATCATGACAGGGTATAGCTGAAACGGCGGAATGTCTCGTCTGCTGCCACACGGACGCGATCCTATATCATAACAATGACGATGTCCCGGAAAGGAGAGAGTACGAAGATCGACACGGAACAAGTTACGAAATGCTTTCACTACGTTTGAACGACGGCACTATACACTAATCGTCGTCTTTTTAGCAAGTGCTGTTTAAAAAAAAAACAACGCTCCGAGCAACGGTAACTTGGCTTTGTAAGTTAGGTGCTACCCTCGAGATTATGTATTGGATTCATTAATGTTTTTCGATGTGTTGCTGTATGCGTACGATACTAAGAAGGAGTTTCAAATTAGTCTAGTAGGATGTCACGTTGAACTTTACGCCAAAGTTACATACACCTTTACGCAATAACAGTAATGGTTATATGATTTGCATCGGTTCAAGTGTTATTCACGGGTTACTGTGATTACAATTATATAAACGGTATTAGCTGATGTAGTGCATGTTGTACAGAGTCGAGTGAAAGGAACTCTGAAAAGCAAAGCATCTTGTCTGGAACTTAAGAAAATTACCAAAACAGTAAGGCCTGCCCATAACTAGTCATAGTGACAATAACGATTTAAATCGGAGCCCTATTTAGCCCGAACCCATCGCAAATATAGAGATACGAACGTGCTTTTGCCAATCTCACAGTATAGAAGATAAGTAATGAAGATCTACTTCAATGCATGATTTTTCAAGCCATCGAATTATCCTTCGTACGCTTCAATTCGATTACTCGTCGCCGTCCTAAGTGGCTTTAATTGTGGTTTACTTTTAAGCGATCGTTTGTGTATTCAAAGCCGTCGTAATTCTCTATAAAAAGCGGTGCTCTATGAGTTACGTACCGCTTTCGGAAATACTTATCTTCTTCGATCTTTTTCGCAGTCATTAGTATAGGCGGTAAGTTAAACGTTCGAAGTGCGCAATATAGTTGAAGTGCTTATAACGAGTAGTTAGAAGTGCATGCACGGGGTTAGCGGTCAGAATCGGTCACTGATTTAATCCGTATGAGCTATATATTGAAGCGCGTTTTACTGTTTGCACATAGCGGTTGCTATGTGACGTAGCACGTCGATGCTCTCGTCGAGCAACATCAAAGAAAGGCTTAGGGTAGGTGGAAGCGTCACTAACTAAGCAGGTCTTCTTAAGTCGAATTAAGTTTCTAAGATAGTAGGGCTAAGTTTAAAAAGGTACAATTACCTCGATGTGGCGTTTCGGTAACTCATTAATATATCAGCTGTATGGCTATTGTCGAACTACGAAGCCGTATCACACCCATAGTTAACAAACAGTAACAAAGACAATCGAGCCTTGAAAATAACGCACCCACTGGATCCCTACGATTAATTACCAGCTCTCAATTATAGAATAAACTAAATATCTAATAAATAATTTATAGAACTTGATCATACGTTTGGGCCAATTAGAGATAACAGCAGTTATGTACAGTAGAATGACAATTTACATGAATCATCGGAGACATTTCTCTTATCCTATTTGAACTCCGAATAGATAGCTTCTATCTCTATTATCAGTGGAGATGGACGAAGATTTATAAATAGCAACTAATTAAGTGTATCTATCTAAGTGATCTTTGAATAGTCCAATTGGTTCTTTGCCTTTTATAAGCGTATTGACATAAATGAACTGCACTCTTTTCTTCGTCGCTTCAAGTTACTATCTTTGGTCTATACGATGTGTATGATGTATAGATCTAAGTTATAAATAGGTCTCTATTCTATATAGATTTTCACAAATGATTTTTGTTTGGGTAAGACTTTCAGGTATGCCCTGCTATTTGACCTCTAAGAGCAATTCGATTTTCGTCTATTCTAATTGCAGCTCATAGTACGATCATATTATAATAAAGTAGGATAAAATAGGGTTCATTTAGTTTGATTGACGCTTCCCAGTGTTGCTGTTCTATCTACCGGCAATGCACAAATCTAATCAGGTCCCTCCGTAACGTTCAGCTTTATAGTAGTGGCAGGAAATGTGAAACAAGAAAAAAGCCATTTGTCGAAAAATTACTGATTAAATGTTAATAACTACTTAATAAATAATAACACGTTCCGCTAACTAAAACTAGTAATTTTCAATTGTATGGACGTCCAACGAACGCTATGATGTTGCCATAGTGAATATAAGTTAGTGTAAAAAGAACTTCAATTAGACGTATTGGATATCATGCATGCAATTTCTACTAAAAAATGGCATGGAAGTATTCGCATTGTTTTCCGCATCGATTTTGGGCATACCCCATCCACAAACCTCTGATTAGTGTGAGAGAATGGCGCCGGTGGTTGAAAACGTTATCTGCGAGCGCTCGCTAGGATTAAGAGGGAACTTTTGGCGCTGCGTCTCTAACGCCCCTGGGCAAATATTTTTGAAAATGTGTAAATGAGTAACGATTTCGAAGACCAAAATATGAGCTAGTTAAGTGACTTCCAAAGTACCAATTTTGTTGATTGCTTTCTTCGAGGAAGGACGTTTATGATTAATAAAGAAAAGATATTAACGGGAACTTTGTTTTATGTCTAAGACGTGTCAATTACTGCTATTTTGATTTACTGGGTGAAAATATTTCGAGTGGTTTTATTATTTCAGTTTTCTTCATTTCTACACAGACAGGACATGGAGTGATTTATTAAATTATTCGACGGTTTTCGTTTAATGTTTTAACGCTGTATTCTCCAATTTATTTATTGTATTTTAGTACTATTATTAGTCGTTTATTTTATGCGAACAGGTTCTCAGGGTCATCAATTTTTTTAGATATAACTTTTCTCGATTCTTTATTTTTCCTTCTTTTTTTTTTTTTTTTTGTTTAATTATTAATATCTAACAGAAATTTGAACTAGCATGGTAGCATACTCGTTACTTGTGGTTACGAATAACAACGCACTTACGCATTATCCAGCGAAACCGAGTTACCATCTCTTTATTTGTTGATGGCTAATATCATATAGCTCAGAAAGGCTTTTTGTCTGGCCAGCCGTTGCCGCCTGTTTTGTCCAGGCCACAAGTTTTTACCCTAAACATTTATCCCAAACATACGACTATTACCACTCAAAAACGGCTTGCTATGATGAAACATAGCACCCTAAACCCGAAGAACATACCGTAGACATGAAGACTGACTTCGAGTTTTGAACTTTTAAAAAAAAATCGTTCTTAGGTGGGCCCGTATCTCTTAACTATTGGGCTTAACCGTCTTTACCGTAGAGAAAACAATTTTTTTTTCGCCGTACGCAAACCAAATTTTAGATGTTTCCCCACCTCTAGGACCTCGAAAAGTGGGTGTCACGAACTTATTTCTACTCGACGTACCCATCTTTGAAGTCCCAATTCAAGTTAGAAAAATTGTCACTTGGACAAAGCGATATTTTTCAAAGCACAAAGAACTTTTGGATACCATATAACGCCAAACATAACAAATAGCAAACGAAAAATTAAAAAAAGCGAGCCAATAAATAAAGCAGACCAATTTTTTGAGTAAACTAACACATGGCTCATTTGACACTTTAAAAATATAACTGTAACTTCAACTTACGCGTTTATGTGATAAAAGTATTAAAATCAAAAAAATTAGCGCCTACACACGAGCCGCAAGTCTAATATGACCTTCCTTGCGAAACGAATGTATTCAATAAGATTATGTGCACTACTGAATCTATGTAGATAAAGACAAACATTCGAATGGTCGAAATTGTATGTAGACATTTGCGTTTATAAACGCTAAATCGTTCTATATTGGATACGACCCTCCGTTAGTATCCTGTAGCATTCAACCTGTGGACTCCTTTGCGTTATCTATTCAGTGGACAACGCTCGATTGGCTCTTATATTCATTCATGTCAAGATCCAAGCATTGGGATGGGTGAACGGAGATGTATTGCGCGCGTGTTATGTACTGCAAGAAGAAGCAACGGCCAACAACTGCTACAAACGTAGCAGGGAGTTCGTCATAAGCCCGTACATCGGTATTTTACCAGGCCAGCTGCTGACAAATATACCATGGTGGTATACGACTGAAGGCTATACATCGCACTGAGTAAGAATGTACGTCTCATTTAGTTGTCAAGATAACATACAATCTACAGCTTACGAAATATGTGACACGAGATATACAATGATGAAAGGCCATAGCCTTTTTGACTTTCAGCATAGAGCTTTACCGCCTGCTCATATAAATCTTCGATGTTATAAAATAGATGATTTACTTCCGCGTCGTTGGGAAGTTTATCGAACTTCGTTTCGACTTCAGAGAATTGCCCTCAGCTGTTTGTATCTCCCATATAAACAGGGCAACATTTCTTAAGATAAGACGCCAAATGTGGTTACATAGGCTGGCACGCATATGAAAGAGCATTAGGGAAATTTGGAAAAGTACTATTCTGCGTTCCTTGGATATATAGGATGTAGAGAGAAAAGCTAATAGAAAAGAGCTGGAAATGATTTTTTTTTTAGAAATATTTTTATTTTTCTCTAAGTTTACCTCTGAATTCTAACCTTTTTCACAGACTAAGTTCTTTAAAAGTTTACGCCATCAATACTTATAACCTTCTCCCATTTAGATGGTAACTTGCTTAGCTAGCAGTCTATCTAGAGACTACGATACAAGTGCCTATAAAGTCCACAAGGGCAATTTCGACGTAATTAAATTTTTTAAAGAAAATCGTCGATATTCTTAATGTCTAGCTAATATGATGCTTAGCAAAAAAACGCAAAGTGTGACTTCTGCATTTTTAGCACCGTGATTCTTGCAATGTAAAGTCAAATCTTCTTTTTGTGCACGAGCTTATCTTTGTTCATTAATTTTGGCTGCCTAATGCGGAATCTCTCCACTATCTCCGTCAGTGTTCGACATTTTGCCTTAATCGACAAACCTGTCTATTTCGAGTTTTACGTTCAGCATCGCCATTAGACATTCCATCAAACGGCTCCCAACACGACATGAAGGGTGTCTTTGCCTGGATTCAGCCGACATGTTTCTAAGGTTAGCAGGCAAATACGTTACCCCCCTAAACTAACAAGGGGACAGCCTCGATCAAGAACCTAAAACTCGATAGAGTTGCAGGATAGTACCTGCATATGACCGCCAAAGAGATACAATAAGCTATTGCAGCTGCATATTTGCCTTAGCGTAATGTCCCGCCGGCTCAATTGCATCATTACATTCTGACAGTCTGCGACTGTTATAGAGAATCAATTTTTTATTACAAGTTACAAGGATGGGCCACAATTTGTAACATGGAAGCAGAACGAAGCGAAGGTTTCTATAGCATTGCTTTTTGATACCAGCTCGGATCATGCGGCGCACATTTGTCTGATTTTTTTACCTCTGAGTTTAAATGTGAGTCCGAATATTCAGGCATTTTGTGATGGCATGGCTTATATAACAGATCCAAGATCTTCGTTATTCTCCTTTACGGGAGTTCTTCCACGAGACCCATTTTCAAATTCAAAATGTTTTTTTTTTGCCAATTCTTTTTTACCCAACAGCTAACGGTATTTTTAGTAGTAAAACCTTTAAAGAATATAGGGCTTACACGGCGAGCTGTTTCTGCCAATGCAGTTCCAAGGTGAAATCCCTATTTGTAAGCTGCTCGAATTTTCTGCTTTCCCATGGCTTACTACAAGCCATCCACCAAAAGCCGAAATAACGATATTCGAATGCACGATCTTGTATCTTAAGAAGTACAAGCACAACCTCAATATCAAAAACATTTCAATATAAGATTAATATTTGTTACGCTTTATACCAAGGGATATATATACCAAATGCAGTAAGTACGCATAAGCTCGATAGTATTGTGCTTGTTATATGATGTTGTTCATTTTATCGTTCACTACAGTATCTTAAACACAGGCAACTGCGCCCCAAAGCCCCTAAGATAGTGCTTTTTACTATGCGTTTCTCCTGTATCATCAATAGCCGCTGCGACCAAGTGATCCGCGGAGTATTCGGGTTTACAGAGAGTTTACTTCGCTTTGCGCATGTACAAAGAAGCCTTAAGTTAGCACGTTTCTCATTTGACTCATTTTTGGCAATGCGAAATTATAGTTTTGTTTCGCTTACTACAAGCTATAATCAATATTTGTTTGCTATTTCGTGCAATATTCATACATAAATATAGGGCGGGTCACGTAAATGGGTCTGATTTTATTTGGGTTAGATATCTATAATTCCTTACTGCTGAAATAAGTTTATAATAGCTCGCAATACATGCAAGGATTATGCTTATTGAAGCTTGGCCAGTACAAAATGGATAATTTTATCGCTATACTTATTCCCGCTGCCATAATGGTTAAAGTAGTCAACTACCTATCGTTTGTTACATTATGATTGCTGATTTTCCCTCCATAGTCATTACATGCTAGTCAAGCTCTTATTGTATCGCTCCATACTCTATTAAAAAATCAGGAAAAAAACAACTGGCAGCAAAAAATGCAGTACTCATCCTTTGCTAAGAAATTATTGATCTCCTTTTAATTATTTTCACTGGAGGCTGAAAGCAGAAGAAGGGGTCCAGTCTGCTAGCTGTGTAAGAAACATGTATCGGTCTGCCAACGGAAAAGAAATGATAATTAACGACACTACGTACTGTTATGAGATCGTTCGACGGTGATGCCTGTGTATATAGTTTATTTTACTGCGAGTCCGCGATTTCTCCGACTTACCATTCAAAGCAGCTTCAGCCACAATATCCGCGGTTCAGTTCATAAGCACGGCAGCTCAGAGCCAATTACCACAATAACCTAGGTAAGTCTGTCTACTTAGCTGACATCGTCGGTTTACGAAGTTGAACACGTGTCTAACTATGCGTCCGTACCACCATTAGCATAAACAATCATAAAAAGTCAGATGCGATGTTTTGATTGTATGTACAAAAAATCTACACAGTTAGCTGAAGATCGTTGAACGAGGCAGAAAACCGAAAATGTTTGTTTCAGAGCTCTATTTGGTAATCGACTTGTTTCTAACTTGTTCATTTTTACGAATATGAAACCCAAAGTTGCCAAACAGCAAACAAGGTAGTAAATAAAAGCCAATAACTCTATCATGTTCGATTGTTTTCATCTAAATGGAAGGAAACGTTCATATTCAAGAGGTGACAAAAATATTTAGAGATGTACTTTATTCGACTACAGCGTTTAGAGCGTATGGATAAATTTCTTCGTCAAGGATCCTCATTATCAACACAATAGGGTGTACTAGATGCGGCAAGAATAACATAGATACGGACTATTTTTTGACCACACCTAATTTAGGTCCCATTCACACCTACGACAAGGACCAAAAATCAGCAATGATCTGTCGAGATATATGGCCAATAAAAATGACATCATGAGCCATCTGCAGTCACTGCAATATGCACCACATTTTACAACTCTGATGAATTTGTATGACAAGCAAATTTATACTATAGAAAGCATACTTTAGCTTCAATCAGATTGTAGCCTATAGCCGTTCACACAAATGTTTATAACCATTAAATATTTAGCTCCTCGTTAACGTGCTTTCAGTTGATAGTTCCGTCGGGCTTATATAATTTCAAAGCCTATGCAAAGACCGAAGTACAAAAGGTCTTAGAACTAAGACACGTCTAACATTGTGCTTATCTTTGTGCATATCACGTACGTACTTCTATTGGTCACTGACCTCTTCTGTATATTGAACTCGAATCAATGGAAACCATTTTTACGAGAGGTCCGACTCGCCTTTCCACTTTGCCTACGACGTCCTAATAGCGCATTTCCGTGAACGAGACTTTGTGAAAAATGTCATGGAAAACTATACATGTTCACAGGGCTCGTCGGATCTCCGTTATCATGCACCACTACTAATTGTCGCGTTTCGCACATTACCCCTGGCACCCATTCACTACTTCCGATTTTAATAAAGGAAAATCTCAAGACTCAAGTCTGTAGTAGCTTCACGAATAACTTTCATCGGACCCAGCAAGAAAACACCGATACGTCTCAAGTGATAAGCGGCTTTTGAGTGTTTGCTCCGGTTGTACTGCTTGACTGGTTCCGATTAATTTCAGCAGCTAATTTTTTAATATCCGTCTTAATCGCCTACGCTGACTGTAACTGGATAATAATGACAACGATGCCCAGATCGTACTTGTCTTCGAGACCTATCTTTTTTCTGTTCATGCGGCGCAGTCCTGCGGGCCGTTTGATTTGACACAACCGAAAACGGGGTCCGTCGAAAAATACGCTCTTCTATGTTTTGAAAAATAACAACGTGCCAGCTGGACTCAAGATGCATAGCTCGGACGAAACAAGAAATAAGTTTATTATGTTTACACTGCCCTCAAATCGTACGTCTATGTAATCAGAATACTGAGCGGGTACAGCAAAACACTTGTTCATACTTTTGTCATAGCGGCGACATTTTAGGTTTCGTAGCCACAACTATACCAATTCATTTTCTTTCACAAAATGAGTTTTCGAATGCTCTACCATCGATTCTCACACTTTCCGGCAATTTAGCCTACCGCTCCATAAATCGCAACGGCCAACCTTATCCGGAGGCATACAACGTAAACGAAGACCCGGCATCTGCATGCTAATTCTAGACGCTATTTATTCTGCTTACTGTAGACAAATTACGTACCTTACATAAATTACTCAAACACAAATTAGAAATACCATCTGGTACTACGTGCGTTACTCTCGGGCTCTCGATTCACACTACATTACGCAAAGGCGATCTCACGAAAGACCTGTTTAAAGTGATACCAGAGTAACAAGTGTTCGCCTACATATGCAATCCGAATGATCTTCGTAGCATACGTCTACACATATTGATGGAGCCAGGCGCAAGCACGGTTCGTGAAAGGCAGCAATCGTAGATAGGAGCGCACCGACAATGATTATTATTTCGGGAAACACATTGCTAATTAATGGAAGTGTCCTATCTTTCTGGCCGCTTTCGAGGCACCACTTGCTGAATCTAAGTTAAAAGCTGTAAGCTATGTAACAGCGCTAGCACTGAATATATGGCGATGTACACCATTAGGTCATATAGGGTGGAAATCTATTTTTGAAGCTAGCTATTGTACGATAGATCCTTGTAGCGCAACATATAATAGATAACAATGAGGCGTGAGGAAAAATTATGGAAATCTAGTCAAAACGGATTTAAAGGGCACACCGTCATTATTGAACTCCGGTTGCTGCATCTTTAATTCCTTAATAACTAGGTGGCAACTAGGAGCAGTTGTTGAAAACGCTTATCATCCAATGGTTAATGCAAAAGAGAAATTTCCATTCAGGTACAAGGTTTATACCCGCTCCGATTTGTAATCCATTAAACAATGCCTCTGTAATATAAGTAACGACAGTTAGCTTCGATGGTCTACTATCGTTAAAATCGACTTCAAGGAGAACTTGATATTTTCTTCTTCTAATTCATACAAACTTTAGATACGCTGCCTTACCTTAAGCATAACTCTCGAACCCTTAATACCGTAATTCATTTTTACTAAATGCTTCCACTTGATGTTTATAGCCGACGCCACGGCTTCCTGTAGACGCATAAAACTTCTGACGTAAAGAGAGTATGCGTAAGACAGCTGGCAAAGTGGGCGTAGCCATTTCCTAAAAGTGCTGAAAAAAATTAGCGTATACCAGAACCTAGCAATGCAAAAAGATAGATAGGTCATAAATATTTATCGATAGATAAATATAGTTCAATTTATTTCGCATGACTATGTGAGAACAAACGACGTCTTCATTTACTGATTGGCCTCTAGAAGGGGCGGAAATTCATTCACTTCTGACAGAATGTCTGCGAAAAGCCTTAAGCGCTAACGAAGCACAAAAAAATACGTACTTACTCCAAATATACCGGGCGTTGTTTGAGGCTCATTACACTGAGCTACAGGCCTGGAAAGTAACAGGACAAAATTTCGACATCTGAATGGCTCTCGCTGGATTGTTTGTTCGTAGGCTCAAAAAAAGCTAGCAGAAAAACTTTAGACAGGTTGTAGCGAACTATTATTTTCCGAAGTAATCGTCCACTTTAGATAGTAGCAAGCTTGCCATTTCCATCGGCCGCTTAATCGTCTCATAATTTGCATTAGGAAACTACGAACTAATTGTAAGTGGGTATATGGGAACAATCTGCCTAGAACTAACAGATGCTGAAGTAAACGTTACTGTGGACTACTGTTATTATCAAGTGGGACATGTCTCAGATCGATTAGAAATAGCAGAAGTTGTTTGTTTGTGTAAAATACTTTTTCGATTGAAGACTTTCACCGATTTGCATATACAAAACTCGCACTTATCAATGCACACTATCCGACCACAAAGTAGTATATTTATATTAATCTAGATTTTAAAACCTATACCTAGAATTTATGAAGGTGATGTTTATGAGCTTTGCCGTGAGCGCGACATAATCTTTGTCGACTGTTCATTGATTACTTTACCATGTATCGTTTCCAATTTTCAAACTCTACTATGAGATCTGATCGTTTACCACACTGCTGTAGTATTGTTTGCTCGGTATGATCGCACTGGAACACAGTTTAAATGCTCTGACTCAAATCAAAGTCCATGTCAGCTTCACTAATTCGATTCCTTGAACAATTATCGAGAGTTTGAACAATTATTACGAGACATATTTGGTCTTCTGTGCAATCATCTATTATGTATGTCTGTATATACCTGACCATTTTTATTTGTAACAAATGTGAATGAATCGTAGTATGCGTCTAGTTACATGAATTTTCCAAATATAAATGTCACGACCTCTCCTTAGGTTAGGCCGTTTCTGCATTTACAAACAGAGTTTTGGAATACTCATAACAACGTGAATTAATGAATGAAGTAAAGCTTTTTTTTCTGTAAGGTTAAATTAATTTTCATTGCTTTCCGTTGGTTGTTTAATGTTGGCAAATTAGGTGAAGTTTAGCGAACTTGTGCACTATCATCAAAGCTATTTCTTCGCGCGGTGTAAGAACGTCCTGTCAGCCTATTTGTGTTTCCGGCATGTAAATGTTCCTTCAACATTACTTTAGTCACATTCAGGTCAGGGGTGCTTCATATATTGCTGTGTGCAAGCAAGCGAGCGTGCTGAACGTATCCAAACCTCTAAAATAGTCATATGTAACGACTAACAGGCGGTAAAGTAGGGCGTCCAGGTCCAAGAAATGACTGCTTCGAGTTGTGCGGAAGGCAACCTGTGTATTCCTTTCAGGTTGTCACCCGGGAAAAGGGTTATCGCGTTTGTTAGTATAATCTGTTACGGAGTTCCAGCGAACGTCTATCCACTCAAAAGCCAAGTAGTTGTTTTAATATTAGGCTTTAAAAAGCATAGGACAAAGCACGACGATCTAAAGTCACGTAACCGCATACCACTTAGTCTTATTAAAAGTTTAAGCGTTTTCGCAATACGATGTGAACCTCGTTAAAAAAAAGTACATTTTCACCCAGTAGTGTATTAACCGTCGAGCTTCATGAAAACCATTTGGAGCGCCCTCTGTTGACTAAGGTACAAAGTTGGTGCGAGCGCAAGATTTCAACCTCAGCCACCGGTGGCGCCACAGGTATCGCGCGTTAAGTAGTCTGACATCCGGTTCCCAAACCAAATCTACAGAGAAGATTAAGTTGCATGTGCACCTTAGCAAACCTAGTCTAGCTTCATTTCCACTAGCCCTTTCTCTAGCCAAGTGACATGCAGGACAAGCTTACTTCAGGACCTACTCCTACCTTATAGCTGCGCTTGGGCAAGAAAGGGAACTAGCGAGGCGACCAGTGGTTAGTTCGCACACAATGGGTCTACTACTCGCTTTCACTACCACGTTACTACGAGGCTGTGAATAGATTATAATTGTGGCAAAAACCGCACGAAAGAACGGGTTTAGGGTAGAGGTTAACAAAAATCGTCATTTATTTGTTCATTGTACCTAAGCCTACTTAGGCGACACATAATTATTATTATACAACTATAAAAAGTTTTGGAACTGTATTTATTTGCTTGCGTTTCTGTGAGTTCCAGTACTTTCCTTGTAATAGAACGTAAACAAGCTGTGGGCGCTATTGCATATCGGCTTGCAGTAGAGTTAGATGGAATGTCTTTTTTGCTTCATTATGAAGAAAATAGGATGATTTTTTTTGTTTTCGTTATCAGTTTTCATACGGCCGCTATGCATAAATAGATGACACTTATATTTGGTATAGGCAACCGTCTGAAGGACTTCGAAAACCTCTTCACCGGAAAGGTGAAAACCGAAACTAATGATAATATGCTTATTATTAAGATTGCATCACTGGACCTTGTAATCTACGAAATAGATTTTCGCCATTTAGTTCCTATAAATATAAATGATTAAGTTTATCTGTTTCTTTATACCCTTCCCCCCGCCCCTCCCCCCACCTAATCACAATTGTTGAATTGAGATTAGTCAGCTATTACCATGCGGCCAGGTGTACGGGCCGATTGGATTACTTAATATTAGATAGCCTGCATTTTCTAATTTGAAAAACTAGTTGCTTATTAACAGGTAGAGAAAGGTAGAAAAAGTGAGTGTTTATTTGGCTAAGACGTAAGATAAGGATGTCCTGCACACGTTATCCAGGATAGGAGGCTAGGTACTGCTAGGCTAAAACATTTTTCGAAACATGGTAGCTACTTTCGTAGCAAACAAGCTCAAATCGAATAACATTATGTAACGACACAATATTGGTTCTGCACCGCCACACAATTAATAATACTCTTACTGAAAAAACTCATAGCGAGAGCCGATGTTTACTATGCCAATTGTAAGCTACGATTTATCTAAGCCCTTCGGGCGCAAAATTCGTAGGGCACAAAAACGGCGTATACTTATTGCTTTGTACTGCCTGTCATAAATTTCCGTAAGTGAAAACTCATATCATTTTTCGCATAGCGCATATCGCTTCTTGAGAAACCAGCAGACTCGTCATCTCTCGAAGAGGCACTTTATCAGATTGGCCCCTATTTGTACCCCGTCATATTTCAGCAAAATCTTGTGGTCAGTACTCGTTGGTGACTATCTATGTTAGCTTGAATATTTGCAACGTTATGTTATGCTATATTGAAAGATCGAAGCGGTATCACAATATGCGGTTTGCATTTGAAGCCGACAGCAAAACGAAATTCAGTTGAGAGCCAGACGTCTTTTTATCTGTGAAATCGATAAACCTTGAAGCAACACAGAACTCTGAAAACCAACAGACCTCTACCGGCTTTTTACATGCATTTATATCGTAGAATTTTATAAATATACTATTTCGAGTTTGCGAACTACCGAAAAGCTTCTGATGCGTCAATTTCTATTCAAAACCTCCGACTAAAAAACGTTTACACAACCGGCGCAGATACTGCTTTGCCACGCAGTAACAAAGGAGATAAGACGCTTGCGTATTTCTTTACGCATGAGACATAAACAAAATAAAAAGCCGGTTTCAATGCAGAAATCGACAAGGTTTTCTTGACAGGCTATTGTCACCTTCAGATACGTTTATAAGATGACTGATATAATCATACAAGAATAGCATCCATAATTCCTGTGCTTTTTTTTCGTGATTCACCTCTCTTTATATGCAGTTTCTGTGTAGACATGTTCACATAAAAGTTACCACAAATCAACATGCTGGTTGCCCTACCAGAATTCACGCGACAGTTCTCCAATGCAATATTTTATCTCACCTTATCCCTTATAAGATCAGATCTGTCAATTATCAAATGAAATCTCAAAGTGTATCACGTCTTTTCGGTCTACCGAATAGAGAGCATTACAAGTTAGCATATTAACTTGTATACACATACATATTCGTGTTGGAAGTACACTGATTAGCAGCCACCGGCTAAGCCACTTTCGAACTCTCCTAATAGAGATGAACCTTATTCGTTACAGGTGGTCCGTCGGCTCCTCACGTTCCGGTCCCAGAATTGATGCCGAGTACTACTTTGCTTCGTGATGGCTAATGCTGAAGCGAAACGGGCTGATTGAGGGCGTCTTGTTACGCAGAGACCAGCTGTATCATTAACCAAGTGGACAATGGCTTGAGATACGATGCTGGCAGTTCTGTTTGTCGCTGTCACCATGCAATTCTCCTTACGGACCAGCCACAAAACTTCGGATCCAGTAGCTTTGCTAATAGCTAGACTTCTATTATCATATAGAAGTAAGACAACATTAGCCCCGGATTGTGAAAAATTGCCGGTGCTACGCGACGCGTCTGCTATAACGGTTATAACTATCGGTGACGAGTCTGTAGAGGCCGAAGAATGTTAAGAATAAAGTGCCTGCAGACACTGCTATTCGGGGAGATTGCGCAACGCGTTCCTGTCGATAATCCTGATCGTATTATTAGGTGTGACAGGTCAACAACAATATGGTGGCTTGGGTCGTGCAAGTACGCAAGCAGCCTCTGTGGGATGCTGCAAACACTGCCGTTGCCACGATTTTTCGATAAAGCTTGAAAATTATGTATCAATGGCCCCATATAGTGAAATGTTAGTAGCAAAATCATTTAGCGGAATATGATGCCCAGGACATGGCTGTGTAAAAAGTACAATGCCATGCTAAAGAGCGCGCCTCAAAAGAAGGTCGGTTTTTGTTCTGCTCTGAGTGACCCTGCCATGTGACGGTTTATGGAAGTAGCTGCCGACGAAATCAACTTGAGTCCGGCAGTAGACTTAGCTCTGAACCTGCCAACTATAACAATGTCTCAGTTTTGTGCTTATGGTCAGGGTGTCTCGCCAGCTTTATTACGATTAGAATAAGAACGAAAGTGTTTTTGTTATAAAAATGCCATGAAAGTCTGCGGAGAAGCCTATTATACATAAAACAAGCAATGTGAAGAAGACAACGCTCTTCTACTTCGAACATTCGACGATGAAGATATATGTGTGTGTCTGTTAACTGGTGAACAAGACAAATATAAAGCTGTAATCTAAACCGCCTTGGATCTATTTGAACGTCGGTGGTCTGATACCTTACGCTTTTAGTTCAGCTCATGGTTCAGCTATGATTGTAATCGTTGTATTTACAACCGTGTGTATATACATGCATATATACAATAATATTTTGATGTTGTAGCCTGTCCAACTGTGCATTCTGAAGCCGCATAAATAAAGCCGCCGATCTTCAAGGGACTCATAGACGAAGTTAGTCAGACCATTATGCATCTCCTATTAACCTTCGAAAGTTCGTATACCAGCAAACGTCTTCAATCAAGCACTATGGCTGACATGTTCAAAAGCAAAGATAGTCATGGATAAGTATGCGTCATAGACCACTTGAAATCTTACAACTATTAATAGTGTTTACACTGATGATGGTTTTTAATAGAAAAAAATAGTGTTCGAACAAACTGAGCCACCGGCTGCCTAACCTTATACCACGACCGATTGCCGGGCATTTGGCTACCTTCTCGCAGCCAAACAGGGCAGCAGACCATAAACCGGTTGTTTTTTCGACAAAGCAATCCCTAGTGCATCATAAAGTGGGATAAAACCCTAAACGAAACAGACGAAAACTAGACACAGGCGGGAGAGAGGGATAGAGAGAGGGAGAGGAAGTAAATAACAAGGGTTCATGTACATTTATATAAAACCTTATTAGATTCATTATGATTGGCGCAACAGGCAGTCGACACATCGTTCGGCGTCGAGCCTCGTCACCTTGTGTGACGCCCTTATCAAGTGATAAGTGTAGGCGAAATAGCCTAGCTCCACCTCAAGAGGTTAACGAAAATTGTAGTCAAGATGGAGACCCACACGGTCGTACTCAAGATCCGCTGCATGATTATATTACCCCAACAGAAGCTAGAGAAGCAGGGCCATCGAAAGATCGAAACAAGCCGGATAACCAACGTCCAGCAATGTTGAGCTCACAACAGGGTTACGCCCCTGATTCACCTGGCAAAGTAAGCGACGAAGACAGCGGTTCTACCGGCAGCGGTATTTCGGGAAGCCCCGATCCACTGGAAACACCAATTCGACGTACGCCAGTAGGCTTAAGAAGAACTACCCCTCCAACACGTCTTTCGGTGCCCGATCTGCCACCGAGAACGACGATGAGCCGGCGACGAGCCGTCAACACTCTGGACCACAAAACATGTGCACTGCTACACTCGCGTTTAAAGGGAATCAACATGGGCGACGTTGCGTGAGTATCCCTTCTTGTTATTTAATTTTTTCTTCTTCTTCAGCGACGCTTTACGATGATGCGCAATAATTTTCTAAATATATGTTTAGGCCTAAGAATAAGAACAATGTCTTTCTGTCAAGCATTCAAATAAAATAGTTTTCATGTCCTGACAAATAGATAATTTGACTGCAACCTTCATTCAGGCTATTGCTGAGAATTCCTATTCGTTTCAGGTTCCTAAACCTGTACACTTGCATAAATTATTACTTTTGTTTTTTTCATCTCTAATATTTTTCGACAGCTTCAAGCTGTGCTTGTAAGCGAAGCGTACAATTTTGATTCAAAACCACACCTGCTGCAAAGATAGAGCGGCTTTTAAAGTGATTACGATAAAGCATAATACAAGTCTGAATGTTGTGGAGTTATTTAAAGGAAAACACGATATTCCTGATACAATTCTAGTTGATATTTGGTTTTAGCAGATCAGTAGTAGTAGTAGTAGTACACCAACCGTATCGCGTTAAATTGGATCGTTCCTCATTTTAGTCAATGAAAGTCCTCAGTTAAAATATTTTTATGAGGTCACAGCTTGACACTTTAATTAAATAATAAATATTCTTTATAAAGCAGCTGAAAATTATTATTATTATTATATTATCTCGTTGTCAAATACAAAGTTTCAAGGAGGTTGCTAATGCGTTGCTGGATAAAGTATGAGCACATAGGTTCTATTAAATGTCCAGCCCGTTAGGACCCGAATGATGCATTAACCCTTTAGTCTTTCCCCTTTGTGCCATTTCAGTCTTTCTAGGTAGTGATGAAGTTGTCAAACCCATTAAAAAAGCATAATATTGCATCATTTTCTTTTTCAATAAGCGAGATCTGTGATGAGTCTATAACATGAAATTGCCGACAACACGCAGCTCTTGGAAATATATCTAAATCTCTCTTGCATATTCAGTGTATCGTTTTATGCTGATATGCCTATATGAAGGGATGAAAAAGACCTAGAAACCTATCCTCTGCCTTTCGCGTTTATTCAGTGTACTAAAATTTGAAGCAGAGCAAACTCGATTTCGAGTCGATCGCTGTACAAATCGTACTTGTTGTACAGACCGCCCTTGGTATTCGTCCCCAATGGGCGTTTAGCTATTCGCTCCTGATCGAGACACCCAATTTTTCTCACTCCGCATAGCTTTTCTCTTTCGTGTATGCAAAGGCTAGCTAGCAGGTTCGGGCTAGATTTACGAGCTTTATAAACAAAGCGCTCGAGGTCTTTTGATAGGCAATGGCAAAGCAATGAGCACACGGTACAAAGATCTCGGCTAGTTATAGTGTGGAACATTAAATACTCAGCATTAGCTACTGCAGTCCGTATTTGTCGATTGCCGCTACCAAAGCACCTAACTTTACAGCCAAAAGAGTTGGCTACCTATAACTCAACCGCCTTCATTCTATATACTCTGTGCATAAGCATTGCGTTTTTCTCCGGAAACATCGAACAGCGAATAGCAACAGCAGCAGCAGCAGCAGTAGCAAACCCAGTGCGCGAGATCTAAACCCATGTACACTAATGCTAATCATTTGAACCAATAGATACGTTAAACGTTGCGTATTTTACGAAAGCAGCGACCTCTCTAGAGAGCGCCTTGCACTAGCGACAAATCTGTTGAATGGCTTCATTTGCACTTTGCGTGACTTCATGTATGTCGATGTAGTCGAAGCATGCCAGATACTTATGCTGAGATCGAAAGGCGACAATGTATAAATGAAGGGTTCACGTGAGGACGACAGCCCAGTTGGGCATGTTTTGCTGGTAATCAGATAGTGAACAGGCTAAAGTCTATATGCTGGTAAAAAGCGCTGACAAATATTAACTCATATACCATAATATGTTTGTCACGTGTTATAGCAAATACCTTGTCGTAGTGCCAAATTGTTCAACGATGGATCGCATCAGGTTCATCTTTATGCAGACGCATAGGCGTACTGGACCGCGCCTGGATCTGTATCGGCTTGTATTTGCTTTTTGCTCTTCTTTAAATAACAAATTATTTTATTCAATAAAATGTATTGCAAAGGTAATAGAAGAAGATACGTCGTGTCTTCCCGCAGTACTTTTTCCGTATCTTATTTCTATCGATTATATTGTAATCGATAAAAATCTCGGGTGAAATGTACTGCATTGGTTAGCCGCTGTTAAGACAACATACGATGATAATGAGGGTAATCACAATGATGGATTTAAAGCCCAGAAATATCAATCGTTGTTCAAGTATGTTATGTCGTCCGCTACATGGTATCATTGGCTGGATAAACAGAATTGGTTATGATCATCTTCTGAAAGATGAGTTAATAAATATAGAAACGCGGTTTATAGACGAATGTCAACACAATTGTTTTGCTTAAGTTTAGAATAGGAGCTGCCAGGAAGTTCGTTCAGGACAAGTTTGTTTCAAATGCATCAGGTCTAATTATAGTAATTACGACACAACGAACGTACTTTACGAAGTCCTGCATGTGACGTCAATACATGTATTTTAAAGAGTGAACCTCACCTGCTTGTGCTACTTAGTCGTCTTTTAACTTAAAGTTAAAAATCGTGTCCCTGTAATGAGCAGTATGTAATACTGCTTAATGCTTTGATTGCAAACGCTCGATTCATAGCATAAAGCACACATGATGCTTCGCTAAGGCAAGTTTCAACACTCGAAATTATAGGGGTATTTACGAGGTGAGATCTCAAATTTGATTCTTTTGAATGCGTATAGAGTAATTTAGTGGATTTAGTGCGAACTTAATCTCAGTCTACTCGGCCAAGGCTGAATCGAATTTTTGATATAGGTAGAAACAAATGTAGATATTTCACTAGAAACGTGTATACAAATAGTAGATTACGCAATCTACGACTTGCAAGTCGAAGCCCCCATCGTAGATCGTGCCCCCATTACGAATGTGTCGCTAGCGGCAGATGATATATCATCATGCGTCCTTTACTCGAGACGCCAATCGCTAGTATTGTGCAAAAGGACGTCCTTTGTTGTACACGCTTGATCCATATGAGCCCATGTTTAAACAGATGGCTTTATTGCTTGGCGGTGGCATGGGTCCGGCTAGGGGGTAGGTGCAGCAGCCGCTCTAGTAACCGGTCGACCCCTTAGTAAAAACTTCAACGTTCACTCAGCTGTAGTGAAATCTGTGGGTGCGCTGGGTCAATTTCTCCCACAGTCCTAATAATCAAGTCCTTTTCCATTATGCTCACGTCGACATTGCTGAAAAAAAATGCATCAACGGACATAGACGATGTATTCGGCTAGGCTCCCGATCGATGATCCTAACAGACAAAGGGACCTGTCGTCCGTTACCCGGCAGCCAGCAACGTTTTGTTTATGGCTAACACTTATATAATAATACTAGGGTCATTTGACTAAGCGGAACATGGTTAAGGGTATGACGCGCATGCTTTTAGATAAATAAAACTTATTCACGTATTCAAATATACTTACATATTACACGCCATTTCACTAGGCGAGGCATTACGGGTCGAGGCGTAGACAGATTAAAACTCGTATCACTGGCAGCATCTTTAACAGAATGAACTTTGGCGAAAAAGTTAATGCTAAAGAAAGGATTCAGATTCAAGGTCGCAGCTCAGCTACGCATCTTTCTTTAGTTTGACTTGTAACGGTCGACGTTTAAGCGTGTTTTCAACTTTCGCTTTAACTTACGTCGTCTATTCTACGGCATCGAACTAAAGTCAGTTAAATATTCGCTCATTTATCTTATTAAGTTGTGGGTACAGTATATTGCCAGCTGCTTAATGTTTATTTAGCATAGGTTCGAAAATTCGATAGTGAGAACTGTTCCACGGGCCATAGGAGAATAGGTCTGATAACTAATTACTCTAAGCTTATCGAACGAAGGTCCCATGCTATTTGTTTTCAATAACGCTTTTTCGTAAAATTGTTTTTATTATAAATTTCAAGTCATCGGAGATACAAATCTGCCGCGTAACATATTAGCTTTGTTAGGATTACGAATTTTAGAATCGGACTGATGCATTCGTGGATGCAGCATTAGATGGAGTAAGGCAAGAAACCAAAGTACCTCGAGCCTTTCGTAGAGATCTTGCATCGCACAGCGATCGGACACGTGAAATGACTGGAAAAACAAGGCCTCCCAATGACAATACTATATATAACACTCGGTCATAGAAAACGCTTATAGAAATAGAGCGAATACCTTGTCGTTTTCGAGGGAAAATGGTTTTGATCTGACAAACTTCTAGAACCACGATATACTGTGCTAAATACTACAAAATCTACTCTTAATATACATGCGCTTTGCTGTTAAATACCAATTACAGGTCGCGAGATCGAATCTATATTAACGGCTTTCTGAAGACCTTTTTTCGTTCAATATGTGTAGATTCGAGCCGATAGTTCATATGTACATCCTAAGGTTGACTCAAGCGATGTGTAAAATATGTTTTTGTTAGGCCTATGCACTACCGGGCTTCGAGAAGAGGGTACTGCATTGGAGGGTCTAGTACATTCCCAACGTTCGAACTACATTCGTATTGTCTTCTTCATCCTTTGCCTTAGGCGCATATGAGGACTTTTAAAGAAATTACCACCATTAACCGTTTCAAGCGACACGTTTAAGATGGAAAAGCAAACGAGCTATAACATTGCCCTAAACATATATTACATTATATGTATACGTAATGAGCTAACGAAAAAGAACATTTGCTTAAAAAAAGACAGTGCCAAACAACTGTAATGCCCCGTGGGGCTTAACCCACTGGACCTGTATAACGTTTCTATTAATGAGCCCCTGCCATCGTACAAGCTACATTTCTCATCGAGTGAGATTTATGGTACATATATATAAGCAACGTCGGACTGTAATTTCTTAGCTAAACCTCGTGGTCTATTTAAGAAGTTCATCGTGGCTCTTATTGTGGCTTTAACAGAATTACTATGTTAAAAATTTGGGACGCCCTATGTTACGAAGTTGGTAAATTTAACCGGATACGTACCTCGGAAAAATTCAACTAATTAATACTAACAACGATCGATATTGTTGGACTATGTAAAGCGTAAGCCATTCTTCTAATAGAGAATATTCATCCTCTAGAAGAGTCCTTGCTGACAGAGCGTAGCTTGGCCTAAGTTAGAGGGTCTGTTATTTGTCAGCCAACAGTTAGGTACATACGCAAATGCGCATCGAATGTTGTAATTGTCACAGGACAATCTATTAAGGTATACAGTTTCTGCTTTATAATTATCTACCATTTCATCTTAGTATTAGCTATTTTATCTTGGAGGGTTTGGTAGCGCTGTTAAGAAGTACCCATTTGAAGCGTCTCCTCACTTGCTGCTGGTGGATTGAACTTTACGTCAGTTATGGTATTTTCATCCCCAATGCCAATGACTGTTCCTATCACAGTAGCATGAAAAACACATATAGGTAAATATAACAATGCTAGTTGACGTATCATCTATCTTTTTTATTATGTTCGTAACGGTCCTGTAACTCTCTCGCTAGAATCTGGCACGCGATGCTAACCTCAGGTATCGTCGGCGATTTAAGCTAAAATTTAGGATAATTTGAAACAAAGTTTCAAATAATCGACATTTACTACAGTTTCCCGCAAATTTTCCCAAAACCCCGTGTACTGCTTTGATGTTGCCATCAACTATCCGGCAATCGTCTGCCTACGAACACAATGCCTTTGGCGTACAACCGTGCTAATTTGAAAACGAAATTTTACCATGGTAACTTAAATTTTCCGTCTTCTCTGCCAAAAGTTGCATCAGTTTATAACAAACAATGTGATCAACCTGCCGCCACCGAACAGGCGCATTCATCTACGACAAAGGCAACGGGCAGACGCAAAAAAGAATTCTTTTAGAGACAAACATAGAGCTTGTCTCATCAGTAATCATTCACTGAATACGGCAATACGTATAACGTAAGTCGGTTTTCAAGCCCTTCTTCCAATCACTATGTTCCTTAAATGAAGTGACGCATACCGACTTTAGCTTTAAAGTGATGACCCCGTCTGAGGCAGTCGACTGCGTTACTGACCATAGTTAGCGAGTTATATACTCACCATTTATACGCAAGACCATTCGATAAATATGTACCTTGAATAACAAAGAGTGCCAAGGGTTACTTTTCAACTGGCAATTCTCTTTCCTAGTGATCCAGACGTCGCGCAGGCCCTGAAGAAGGATATCGGCAACAATGAACATTAGTTGGTTTGTTCAGGAATTTGACGATGGGTCTCACAGTTCCCCTTTAACTTCTGCGTTATGGCAATTTTTCTCGGATTCTTCAGAAGCCGCATGAAAACTGGTCATAAAACAGAATCTTAATTAAAAAAAAAAAAAAAATTTGTCAGTCTTGTTAGCGCTTCGCCCAGCGCGAAGAAATCGGGTAATAACTGATATTGGCGAATTCTGAAAACGACGCACTGTTGCCAAACCCGTTGTTGTATTCTATGAAGAACTGGCTTTCGTCTGGCAGCAGGACTAGGGGATGAACGACGGACAAGCCATTAGAGTTTCCCCAACTTAAACGTTACATCCTATGTATTATACGGTGCCTAGTGTGAAGAAGGCCTTTTCTACCACTGGCTAGTTAGTGATAAAATAGGCCCATTTCTATCCGAACGGTTATCTATTATTTAATGATGCAGCCATTGCGGGAACACTCTCAGGGAATTTAAGCCGATCGCCCAGACTGACCACGTGCAAAATAAGCAAGTGAACTTAATTATGGTATCAGCTTTCTGTACAAGGGATGTTTGCTAGGCAGCATATTCCCGGGGAGACGTCGAACATCTAATATCTTCTAATCTATCTAATAATAATATAAAAAGTACAAATGTGCATGCACCTAGACCCAACTGTGTACTTCAGCACCGCACGAATAGGAATTCGGTACGCAGAGCTTAACTGCTCATCTATTGCATACATTACGTCAGTCATGTATGCAATAGATGCAACTTCATCAGCAATATACCAAATAGCGGTCGCCCATAAAACAGGAAGCTTTATTTTTTTGTATTACCTTTTTAGGACTTAAGCCTTTTTATTCCGGTGCTCGTCGAAGGCTTTTGAGCTGCGGTGTTACCGGCGTCTCTTTATAGAAAACGAAGTTGCAATTGTCAAAGGAATTTCTTTTGAATAACTGTTATTTCAGTCAGCCGACTAATAATAATGAACTTTCTATAAAGACTACGTTAAAACTAAGCTTCATTATACCCTAACTTTTAACTACGCGAAATAATAGTAATTCATAACGAGAATATTCGCTAGCCAAAACGAGATGATAATCGTACTCGTAACAAATGATGTTTGTAATAATGCTGGATGATGTGATTGGCTACCGGCCCACGTTTTCTTTGTCAATCAACCCATCGGCTTCAATACACCTACGTGCATAAAGCGCCCACTCGCATCAAGCCCAATGAAGGACGGAATGGAAAAGGGAGGGCAAGTAGTGATGACTGTGGACCAAGCAGATAAACCCGTACCACCGGCTCGAATCATGTCACCAGTTGCTTCGAGTTCCTGGTCTCGCCCAGAGGGCGCTGTGCTCCGGCATCGCGAGAGGGCCCGCCCAGTGGCGCCCTTCAGTCAAAACTTTGCGGCCATGCCAGGAACTCGCGAGACCGAGATACTTGCTCGCAATGGCCCTTTGGTTGACTTAACGTATAAGTGATGAAGACGATGACACGAATATTGCCGACGACGATAACTTTCGCCATGACCTGCTGTTGCTAACTTTGTCTTTAGAAACAGCTCCAGGAGTTGTTACACCGCGAGCAGAAAATCTATTTCAATGTAGAGATAGACCCCTAGATAAAAAAAGAAAACATTTGGAAAAAAGCGAGAAAAGTTTGTCTGTTTTTTTTCTACCTTCCTATAAGTCTCTCTCATATTTTCGCTGTTCATCGTATTCACCTGTGTGTCCATACATTTATGAGCGTTTATATATTGGCCCAGTGTGTTCAATATGTCATGTGGATAGAAAACAAAGTTAAAAGTCATGCGTTAGTCTTCCCGGTTCAAGGTGCAGAGTGTTATGAGGATAGTAGTCGGCGGAGCGATGAGTGACTTTCTTGCCTCGGGCATGCGCTACGAAATAATGTCGACCGTCAATATCTCCAATGGTCGACAACAGTCATATGCCCACATAGGATATAGATCATTTGATTCGACGGTTCCGTTCACCGAATTTTTAAGGAAAAAACATATTTTTATCGCGGTTACTACGGTTTTTCAATAAAATTTGGATTCGATTGGCGCGATGACCCGCCGGCGGAAGGGAAACGGGGTCCGAAGCCACCGTCGAGCTCTTCTCTAGAATATAGAAGAAAGGGTAGGCAAATCGCTCTAAGCAGAACCGTTTGTCCGAGTAGTGCAACAATGTTGGCAGAATTCGAAGTTCACGTGCCATTCCTAATGCTGGTAAACTTACAGCGTTATACGAAGTGCTTACGTGCAAAGTGTACTCTGAGATCACCTGTTCACTTTTCTACCGGTGGTAGAAAATTTCTACTGGAGGTGCGGATATTCCGTACCGTAGCAACGCTGAAATGGAAACAACTTTACGTAAACAATGAAAACGGAAAAAAAGATTTGATCTATGCTTCGAATCAGGAATAAAGCCGCGTTTTGCTCTCTATTTGTGCAAATCGAGTCCAAAGGTCGTTAGCTTTTTAAAATCGCCTCGGTCAGTTTGTGACTCTGCATGACAATACGCTACGTTATGTCAGGTTTTGTATCGTGTGAACTGCGGCAGAATTCCATAGCCAGATATGACACCTAGGATATACGAATGACCTAGTAATAAGTAATAGCATAATTACAATTGACTAAGCACAGCGTTTATGTACTCGTCAAGCAAAAATGAAGCAATGATTAAGCTACGAAAGCAGGAAAGCTGTGCCGGAAATCGGGTGCCGTTTCATAGCTCCTGCGTTTCGTAGTTAACGAATGCTGTCCGCCAGATAATTATTAGAGTAGTAATGACAGCCACCAGGTGAAACGTTTAACAAGCTTCCTAGTAGAAGAATCATCATAATTTAGGAACGACAAAGGAATAAACCGCTAAATTTCAAACCAGAGTACAAAGTTAGCGAATCGTAGGAAGACGAATAGCAAGCTACAAGATGTTACCTGTACGATCATACAGCGTGCGTATGAAGCGCCGAAACATGGAAACGGAGGCGTCCATGCGAAAAAGCGTCTACAGGCGACGCTTTCACGCCAAGGGTGGCGCGACAGATGAGCCTGGTACGCTTTCGACTCCGACACGACGAATCTTCGGTAGCACGAACTTAACACCAGCAGCAGCCCGAACTGCTTCTATCGGTAGCAGCGCCGATGGTCCTTTACAAACGCCTCTTCGCTGCCAATTTGGTTTCGTCAGATCGCAACAACTGCGCGCAGCAACAGCGGCCACATCAGGACCGAAGTCACCTCAAACAGCCACCACGGGAACTCGTAATACGGTCGCCGAAAATGCACCGGACAGTAACTCTCTGCTAACCCCTGCCAAGGTACACATCACTCTGCCCGAGGATGACGCACTAATGATACCAGTGGGCGCAACGCCAATGGATCGCGGGTCTCCAGGCTCTAACGCTTCGTCTCTTCAACCCAAGTCGCTAGGGCTTCTTGAGGTACCCACAATGGCCGAACCGGACGTTCCACAAGAACCTGATGATGACGAATATGATGCATTCATTGACGATGACGAAGTTAAGGAAGCGGAGCCGATTGACCGACCGGAACGCGGTTCACGGCTGGCCCGTATATCGCCGTCATATGTAGTAGCTAATTCTAGAGAGGCAATGAGGAACGCGACAACGCGAAGACATCAGGACACTGCTCAAGAGCAGGATGAACGAATTAACCGAAAGCCGAGCTCGTTTTTCTCTATGTATGGTCCAACCTTCACAGAAAGTGTGGCCACCGTCGTCGGCGATAAAGTGTTTATTACTGCGTTGAAAACCAAGTCGCCGTTGAATGATAATGGAGGTCTGGATACGACTGTTTCGATACAAAAGGGCTCGGTCGCCCCCAGTAAGATGGTTACTTTCCGAATCGCAAGTCTTCAAACCGATCAAAGGTAGGTGCTACAGTGTCAACGTAGACAGGGTATCGGTAACACTTAACGCGCTATTTAATGTACTGAGTATTTACTAACCTGCAGGACTCTACCTAAATTGTAACGGTTTGAAGGTTGTCTCCTGTGTAATTTACTTTAGTTAATCGTTCACCACAAGCATGTACAACATAAGCAGCGCATATATTTACGTGAAAAAGAGCAGTGGAGGAATATGAACGAAATCATTCTTTGTTTAAAATGCCGTTATCTATTCAAAATATTAGTCAATGTCTGATATCCTTGAAGACGCGTTTTTTAAATGTTTCTCTAATAAACGATGCCGGAGAATGAACTGGGCAGAATATTATTTTGGGAACCATTCAAACTGAATTTAATGTCTTGTATGAATACACCACAAGCATATAATTATAGGTATATGGAAAAAAGAAGGACTACTTTCAGTAATAGCTAACCAAGAAAAGATAATAATATCTAAACCTGAATTAAACGTTCGAACGTGTGCACATATATCCGCATATTCTAGTTCCACAATGAGAGAAACCCTATTTTATGTATGCAAAGGTTCTAATCTAAAATTGCACCGCCTCTGCCAGAAAAACGTGGGAGATTTAAAAAAAAATACCAGGACAATGAGGCATTGAAAATCGTTAGCAAAAGACCCATCTTCATTAGCCAGTTTGCTTGCAAAAAAGGTACAGCAAAAATTAGGTCGGTCTACCAAACAAAAGCCGTCACTCTGTCCTTAACAGATTTAAACTTTATTCTTGGGCTTTATTAAAGTCCAAGGCAATATTCACGTGACTAATGTACATCTTCCCTGTGAAGCTAAGAAACATCTTATCACAGATCAGTAGGACTGAATTTAGCCTGTTTTCTAGCATCTATACTACACACGTGTGCGATCCAATCGAAGTAGAAGATCTATTGCGACCGGAGGTGTCGTTATACGTAGGATGTTCATATAGTAAACTGTTGTCATAGAGACTTTATGGGGTATTTTTGTTCAACGAGTTGAATAAGCAAGTAGTGGCTTTTACTGGCAATCTAGTGAGATATTTAAACATTTGCTCGTAGAAACCTTGAGAAACGTTTCTGTCGAACATTAACGTGTGGTAACAACTTCGCTATAGTATAGTTAAATCTAGAGGAAGTTAGGGCAGCTGACTAACTAGCTAATTAGTCAAGTAGCAAGCTAAATGATATGAGATATGGTGGCGGCGGGCTTGAAGACAAAGGCGCTTCAACGACTTGCGTGATTCCTTACGTTTCTAAATGGGTCAACGGTGACAAAGACATCCCAAGAATCGAGTTCATTAGCGTGCTTACTAAGCGCTAAGGATTCAATAGGCCCTAGGCTGCTCTGACTTTCGCCAAGGTATATAAAATTTCAGTAATGTAAAAATGACACATCGTGTAAGCGTCAATGGCCAACCTTCTCCAGCAATGGGCTGTAAGCCACTAGCCTTCTACATATTTCTTACTCGGTCTATGCTATTTCCAGCATAAGGAAACATGTGCTTTATCGAACTTGCAGGTCACTTTAGGCACTTCCCGTTTTTTTGTCCTTTAGAGTTTTCCTTCGATCTGTCATTAGTAGCGTCGTTTTCTATATAGTACGTTTTGCTTGAGTCAGATAAACGCCAGCAAGGTAGAAATGCTTGGTTTCAGGCTGTTGGAGGATAGTTCTACGCGGGTGGCAGCTGTGGACACCTAGTGGCGCAATACTCAATACGACGGATGCCGGCTGACCGCAATGCAATCTCACAAGTCCATACGGGACCGGGTAGCAGAAAAACAACCTGTAGCTTCAATGAGCATCTGGCTTCTTTTATGAATTTTCACCGTAGTGTAATAAAATGTTTAACACGTGTTTTAACATATCAGTACACAATAAAAGTACCGTTCTCCTAAACGTATTCCTTTCGCTGACCATAAATAATTACATGACCTATAACAAGAAGAGAACTGAATAATGACGAGTCGCTCTTGTTTCCGTCATATAGTCAATGAGCTCCCACAGCTTTTTGTCGCTGAAGGCGAACACTAATCAGCGCGGTGATGGTGGGCTATATGGTGCCGATTTTACTATGTTTTACGTATGTACCATCCTTCCACTTTTACTGCTGCTACTAGCACACTACTGCCAACATTCGCTGCAACGACAATTTCGTCGTTCCTCGCCGTAGTGACGGATGGAATGGATAGCGTATTAGGGATCGCCACCAAAAAACCTAAGATCGTACTAGGCGCGGCTGGCTTATAATAGCCCACTAAGTCGCTTTCTGCCGACTACAGTGTCAAAGACTCAAGCGCCAGACACAGTCAGTGAAGCATTCCCGGAGCAGCACTGCCCTGCTGCTGCGTTCGAGCAAATACTATTCCGATAAGGCCGCTGTTAGGTAGATACATCCAGGGGTTGCTGCGCGGGTGAACCTGCCTGCCCGCCTAAAATAACCACGTGTCTCAACTCTCACGGCAACTAGCACCCATGGTAACGTTAGCGGAGGCAGTGGCTCAGTTGGTCGTATGCCTAACGGGCAGTAAGGGAATGATAATAATAAACAGCGTTTTTTTTCTTTCCTTCACATGTTTTCGGTTTGTATCGTTCCCTCATTCTCGGTATCATTCTTCCTCATAAGCCGGTGGCATTGATAGTCCTCTACAATGGATCTCCATATAGAGTTTCGAGGACTAGCAGCAAGAAGCAAGCCCCAAATGGCCTTGAGGGCGGAGACCAATGGCTAGGTATGATCCGGTCCACGAAGAGAAGGAGCCAGTGGCAGGGCGACGAGCTAGGCAGACAAAAGGAAAGAACTGAAAAAATCGGACCGCCGATATCCAGTCATGGTACAGACCAATACAGAAAAGTCAATAATATACCACTGGCTATTTTTCGTAACCTTTAGCCTAAAAGCCTATCTAACAGATGAGAAGATTCGACAAGCCCGAATATGTTCAACAGTCTCCAGCGCACGATGCTTGGCCTAGAAAGGCGGAAAGAAATATATATATTGATTGATATTATATTATCTGTTAAATATAGAACAAGGTTCAGCAGAAACGAAATATGCGCAATAATTGTTACCTTTAGTTGTTTCTGTTTAAGAAATTTAGCGCTAAAAGGGTCTTAAAAAATAGAAGTTTAAGGGATGCTCTATCTATATATTTCAACTGAATATTCCTATCCCACCGTCTACTCTAACTGAACAAGCGAAGGTAATACAAGAAACGGTCCTATACGTATGTCTGTTAGTGCGCGAACTCCATAAACTACCCAGTCAACTCATATGAAACGAAATTAATTGTCACTGCTAATTTTTATAAGGATTTTTCATCTGTAGAAGAAAAAGCGATTTTCAGGCTTCAAGTGGTGTTGGATCAGATTGCCATCCAATCGATCGACCGTCAAGGTAACGGTATCTTAACTAGTAGAGAGCGACAGTGAAAGCGGCCTTCACAGTTTTCAATATTTCATAATCTTTACAATTTCAATAGCAATGGGTAACAACGTCACACTGGATCAAAGTAGACATCTTAGCGTCGGAGGGGAATTTCACATTTATTTGCTTGCTTAGATGCACGTACTGTTGAGAGATTATTAAACCGTTAAATATAGTCAAACTGTTGTCGCTCTCAGCAACATCGTCATATCTGTCGTAGAGTCAATGAATGATTCGTGATCTCGGAGCTCTACTTCGGCATTTGAATTGAACTCGCTCTGAGTAATGTCTCAGGTGGAATAGGTGGCGAGCGACCTCTGGCGCTTTTTAGTTGCGCACGACAGACGAACAGATCAAACTGTCCCGTATTGCCCTCAGCAAGCAGCATTCTGTTATATAAATATAAATAGCACATCAGCAGCAGGAAGCTAGAACAGAGCAGTATCAGCAGTTAACAGATGCGCGTTGTCGGCAACCAGCGTTGCACCGCCTGCTAGTTCATCGTGCCCACGCCAGAATAGCGAGACCGCTAATCCCCCTTTCTACTCCTATTTCCTCTGACTGGCACGCTCATAACTCAGCCATCTTACACACCCTATCCACTCAACTCCCTATCACCCCAATATTCTGCCTTTCGGTCTTAGAGTCCTTTCTGTTCTCAGGCATTCAGAAAGCGGCGTTACCTGCATCAATCGCACTCGCCACACAAAGAAAAACGGGTTCTAACGCTAAAAATAGTGTCATCAACCAGATACATATGCCACTGCTGCTTTCACCACTAGGGTTAGTGAGCGAGTCCGAATTCGGAAGAAAGGCTCTAGCGGAAGAAGATGCAAGATATAGGTTATACGAGGGTATAACTATATACTAGGGTATACTACAATATATATATACTAGGGTATCGGGGATAACAGAGACCTACGAGACGGGACAACAAAACAAGGAAGGATTACGAGAAGACGCGGGTACGTTCTCAAGATAGTGTCTACCTTTGGATCTGTTAAATCGTAATATTACGTAGGTAATTAAGTAAGTTGAATTATAGTTGGTCGTCTGAATGCAACGTAAAATCAGCGTTCAGTTTCACTACGTGGAACTGGAAGCGTACACATGCGTTAGGACCATGCATATTCGAATTACATAGCCACATGTAAAGGATACATTTTTTAGATCCGTAAATGACTTATGAAAAAGTTCCACTGGAAAATTGAGAATGCAACGATGCGACTAGAAGGCACAAAGCTCTTTAGGCCTCACAGAACCAATCGTCCGATCAGGAGTGTAGCTAAAATGACACGATCAGCTGTTTCTCTGAGTAAACTAAGTACTTTGGTTTAAGTCTGATACGGCCGTTAAGCATTACCTCGGGACGATGTTTTTCTGACTATGTAAAAACATAAATTATCTCTCTTAACGTGGTCAGTATGTTTGCATTGGGTGCTACATCGCCGAAGGTTTATATCTCTGTTAATACTGTTCGAACACCCTGTATTGTCGTCAATCATAATTATTATCATATCATAACATTAACGAACCACTGGAATACCTACTGGATATTGAAAAAAATAACTATATATATATATATATATATATAACAGGTCATATATTCATTTTTGTGCGCTATTTTTACACTAGAATAAATTAATAAGTGTAACTGGGCCGAGAATTGGCCGAATACAGGCGACTTCTTAACTTTATGCTTGACAGTCATTAGCTTACTTGATAATTATACATACGAAGACTACATAATGTTCTGGGAAATTTGTTTAATCATAGATGTACAAAAAGAAAAATATCACCTTCGAGGCAGATTTGTTATAGAACTGTTGGGGAATTTCGATTGTATCTGAATAGATTTCAATCTGATTTGATAATAGCGAAGTTCGCATATGAACAAGAAGGAGGAGAAGGACGAAGCAAAGTTGAGGGAGTTTGCAGTTTGAAAGTACAGTGACTATGGGCTCGCAATGGCACATGAATACCAAACTTGGTTCAGCATCGGCCATCTTGTTTATTGGTGTAAAGTATAGAGTCTTTATTTGCTTTGCAGATCCTTTGAATAAACGGCTATTAAGTCGTAGAAGAGCCCAGCAACAGCGACCCGCAAGAGGTCGTAACAGTCAAACGAATTTCCTAACCCGCAATGTTCCAATCTAGTTGTCAGTGCAGATCCAGGACCAGAAAATTTGAATAGGGCTTAGCCATGTACTTTGGTTACTAAAAAGGTTAGACACCAAATGCATATTCCTGACATCGGCGGAATATCTTTCAATAAACTATCAGCTCAGGTCTTATCTGAAAATTAATATCGCAAAGCTAAGTTGTTTGTGTAATAAAAAAAGAAGTTACTTAAAATAATCTGTAACATTCTTTTTGCGATCTGTTGCAAAACAAATATGCTAAGTAAGTTAATTTCCTATCGTATGAATAAAAATTAAATATTCTTATATTGACGCATCGATTCATTGATCTGTTGTAGAAGCCACTATGTACCAGAATCGTGGCAAATATTTTCTGGGTCATTTCAGCCAAAAAATAGAAGAATAAATCAAACGACGTTTCGTATGTATGGGTTTATAAGTTAAATGGGTTTCCATTTCCCTCTAAATTATTTTCGCAATTAGATCCATGTTTATAGCGATCATTGTATGGTACATAATGCCGCTGGCCATCTGTTTTAAGAACATAACGGGTAGTGGCGACTGGATAGCTGTTTATTATTATTGACGCCGCCTAAAAAATGCTTAAATTTTCCGATAAATTTAGAACATTAGCAGTATTGCTTGCTTCTAAGCAATTTCTTTTGTTTTTGCAACACAAATGCACAGCGAGGACTAGGCCATTTCAGTGTTTACAGACTGAGTAAATGGCGTCGGCGGCTTTTTCCCTTGATATAATATCTGTCCTTTTGCGTCAGCGTAATGCTTGTCAGTTTGTTTGACTGCTGTTTGCTAAACGCATCTGTGCAGAATAATAATCCAGCAAATATGTTGGCATTGAGTAGAATACGGCTCGCTCAATCAAGTAGCTACCACTATCAACACACTCATCTGTCATTCAATTGTTTGCCAGTTTTGAAATTCAGGACGCAGGGCTAAAGGAGCCGATCTATAGACAGAGTCGCACCACGGGACCGATCCTTCAACAAAGGAAGGATCTTCCTCCGATTTATCTCGCTCGATGCTAGCCCACTGGGGACAGCCCAATAGCCTTGAAAATAAACCTAACGACCTAAAACATTGAAACGATAATGATATGTTACTGTTGGTGAAAACAATCTTCACTATTACCCATTTAATTGAAAATTATTACATAGCCATATTGGTAATTGACCAACAAGGTCAATCGCTTTTGTGCTTGCTTACTATATCAATTCTTTTTATCGTATAGATCGGATTCATTTGTAGGTGTGATACGCTCACCGCAACCCTGACTATGCGTATTTATCTAAACAGAGAATTTATAACTCACTGCATTTACGAACGAGTTAACGAATAAGTTAGAATCCTCGAACACCTATTATTTATATAACTTGTAGTTGTATATATTCAAGAAGTAAGTAGTTATATTAAATATAAATATGTAGAAATTTGCTTGAGCAGCGGGCTACCATGAATCGTAATTTCTACGCCGTGTCTTCTCTTGAACATGCTTTTTGAGACGGAGTAATATTCAACATATAATAAACATAATAATAAACAATTCCTTAGAGAGCTAAGGTCAAAAGAGATGACAGTAATGTAATACAAATCGGAATGAGCACGCATGCATTGATGTACCTAGATAAACCATTCTTACTACCATTTTATTTCACGTTGAACTAAACCGTGTTTCCGTTTAAGTAGTTAATGTTAGCGGCGTCTTATCTTCGTGAAGCTTGGACTACTTTTCGTTAAATGATTGATTCACCAGTCATCTCATGCGCATCAACTCTGTGATGAAATGTATCTACTTAATTTTTGGCGTAGTTAGATTGATTCCGATTATTCGGTAAAAGAAAGCTTTTAGAGGTCACTGTTTTGAAACGTCACTTGCTGGACGTTTAAATGGTGAACAGTATGGTTGTCCGGATGATTGATCCTGTCTGATGTGACACCTGACAAAATTCAGGATCGATCTGGCACTTGTCACGACTTGGTGTGGATATTTTTTTTATCTAAATAAACGTTAACAACGTTTTAGACCGAGTGAAGGATGACTTTGGTTATACCACAATCGACCTGGATCAGTGATGTCAGGCTATATGTCAGTTTTGTCAGAAACAGAGAAAACAGCTACTTTAAGTCATTGTTGCTGAATCCGTCTTCCACATTCGGACGCAAAAATCCATAAAAGTCCATATTTTAGCCACCGGTACATGATGATGCAATTTATGGTGCTCAAAAATATTACGTTGATCGTCATAGAAAAACACATCCAGCCCTACACGACTGGAGCCTTTCTTTAATTTCTTTTTCATAACACATGGCACACTACGTGGTATCTAATCTTGGGCAGCTTTGTTCAACGCCATAGAACCGCGTGATCTTTCTGGCACCCTGTGCAAAGTAGTTCTGTTTAGGGAGAATGTTTCAATATAATTTCTATTTCTTAAGAATCAGTTATCAGATTCAGCTCGAAGCCGGCGCCCTCTGTAGAAATTTAGCAACATCTATTTGTAATTCACCCAACATGTAATAACAGCGCAAATGTTTGAATGCAGAAGCACTGTCTGTAAAGTATTCAAATCAATAAACCTTAATCTCTGCATATATGACAATGGATATATTTCGCCCGTCAATCCTGTCAGGGATTGGCTGTAAGAAAAGTTCGTTATAAACGATGCGAGGCGAAACTGTTGCCTGACTCGCATATCACTAACCGCTCAAGGGGCTTGACCATGTAAACCCTCGATTTCATAACATTGTGCCAGGCTATCAATTGGATTAACTAAGTTTTGCAGGGTGTCTCTTCTTTAAATGAGCAGACATTTCATAAAAGCGGCTTAGTTGGTGAGCATTGTTAGCTTTCAGACGATCCAGATGATTACGCGTTCAGTCTGTTATATCAACGAAGACAGAAATTCAGCGGAATTCATCATAAACCGCTGGTTAGCATAGCAAAATGAAGCCTGCTCCTCAGACGTAAACAGCAGAAAATTTAATTAAGTACCGTTTTTTGATCCTACAGTACGGCACCAGATTTACAAGATGAAAGCTATTCGTAACGGTTACATTCCTATTACCTCTATCATTCGCTTTCAATTTCTATTATTGATTCGTTTGCGTGGGCAGAAACATGAATACATCTGCACAAGTCACTCGTAAGTAGTACAAAAAAAAGCCCGCCTATGGCGCTTCTCGCGAAGTTTGCTATTCTCTGATCTGCGGTGTCCGTGTACGTAATTAGTTAGTTCTCTCGAGACGCTATTACACAGAGAGAAGCGTGCAGGGAGTTTATTCAGTACGTGGGGTCTGCTTGCTGGACTTATACGAACGTGCTTGTTGCTCCTAACGTTACGTGTATTGCATCCAATGGCATCAAAGCATCACTGTTTAAGCAAGTACGAAAGAATACCCCCTAGCTAGCCCGTAGAGCAATTATCTATCAGTGTCGTTTTGTTTGCATAGTCTAGCATTGTTTTGCTCGTTCGAAGGAAATCATATTTAATAATAATAACAGCACCGACTCATACGATCAGTTGTCTTCTGCCTGCACTAGTCCGTCCGCCATAAATGGCAAGGCCTCCTATCTCGATTCCCCAAAACGTACGCTGCACGGTGTCATTAATATCATGTACCAGTAATGCCGTTTGTCTTCAACCTGCCTATGTAACAATTTCGCCGTAAACATAATTGCCCACAATGCCAAGAGGTAGGCTCACACATTCGTAAATCTCGTCTCTATCCATTTCTCCGCCCATTGTAACGTTTTCTGTTAGTTATCGATGCGCTTTCATGTTTCAAATCATGTACATTGTATACACGAAAATGTCCAGCAATTGGGTATTAATTCGTTGCTGGGTCGTATCAATATTCTAAGGTAGTAAAAGACGCCATATGTCTCGGAGTCCGTTAGAGTTGGCGATCTCTTCACATGACCTTTTTCGGTAGATGATTGCTTTGTTTCGTTGTACTCTGAGTATCACTGTCGTCGAGTGGCAATAGCCTACCGTTTTCGCTAAGCGGCGGGCCACCTCAAGGCAGGATAATAAGTAGTACACGTTCGACACTCCGAGCGAGCTGTATGCTCTACTGCATACCTATTCATATCCAGCTATTACGAAAAAACAACTTATTGTTAGAGCTGTCAGTAGAGAGAGACGAGGACTAAGCGCTTTTAATATGGACTCTCCATTGCGTCGGGTTTTGACGATCCGAAAATTTGAGGCAGACTCGTGTGCGGCTGTTGGAGATTCTGAAGGTCAACGGAAGTCTGCTGGAGCGAGCGACGTTCCTCGCCAATCCCCTTCACCTCTAATCGACCGCTCGGCTGCGTTCGAATACTGCGGCAGAGAGACCACGCGTCCTGTCAGCGTTGCATTGTTTGGTCGTTTTCCGTTATCATCCTTATAGTTGACTCGCGTCCTATTTCGTTATCTCTCTCCTTCTCTGACAGATATACAAAAACTTTCCGACCATTCTTCCGTGATAAGTCGCATTCATTTGGACAGACAACTACGTATAGTGGACGTCTTTTTTTTGCACACACCTCCATTACTACTATTTTAGCATTCAGATATTTGGGCCCCTGCCACAGCTATATAATATAGATCAAGCCGTCAAGTAAGCTTGACGCTTGCCGAGATTGGGGAAAAATTTTATCATTATTGTTACAGATAGGGTCAACGTAAGGCTTGCAGTAGAATTAAACATGCCTTTATAATTACGAATAATACGTTCGTAGCTGAACAAATTAATTTACAGTAAAAAAAAAAAAAAAAAAAAAGCATTCGTTCGAACAATCAGTTTTCTTCCAAATGCTTTTCCCTGCTATAAAAAATAAGAAGCGTATGTTCTATGTTGTGGTAAACACCGTTCCACTTTTCTTCCTTGTACATTGACTATTGATGTCAAAAGACAGATTACTCAGAAAGTATAAGGACTACTTTTTAAGCATTTACTAAAATACAACCTGCCTTTTATAATTTTATTAATACAGTCGAAAAAACGTTAAGTCCCATTAAATGCATGGATCATCATTAACAACCGGAGCCTCTTCATAGGTTAGCATACTCATTGCTTATATCTTCATGAATACAACAAAAATATATAGAAAGTTTTATAGCGGGCCCATGGTGACATATGATGCAAATAATCGAACCATTAAAACTCGTCGAAAGCGCAGTTTTTTTTTGCTTTTATTTATAGTAATATCTGCGCCCGGTGTTGTCCAGATTATCGCTTTCCTGCATTTAAAAGTGTGGAGATTCATTGTCTCACGTGTCACACTGTCGTAGTCTACGGATCATCAAATGGTATCCAACGCATAGAAAAGTAGATATTTCAAGCAAAGCATACACAAAATGCAATATGCCATAAACGGATCGCCAAGTAATTTTTTAAAAGGATTGGGGCGGATGCGATGTTATCGTTGAACAGTTTCGTCGATTCTGTCTCATTAAGCAGGAAATTAGAAATCGCCATAAGTGCCTGTTGTTATCGACGATCAGATGACAGGATTACGTTCCCATATGTTTACGATGTCTACGGTGTTATTTGGGGTAAGCTGGTGCAGCCGAGGGTGAGTTCCCTACGAGCTGGAAAAGTTTAGTCGTCTAAAAGATTTCCCTGAAGACTCATCTATCACTTCGGGACTCACTCGGGCCCTTCCTCATAGTTTCTCCTTTTTATCTTCTTACATATTATTGATTGGAGCTATTATGATTGTTATTGCCTTTGTCCGTATAGCCTTCTCCTGTTTTAGAACGCTTTAGTCTACTTTAAAGAACCGACTGCATATATTTAACTTGAACATTGCAGCCGGTAGATGTGGCATCATTTTACGTAGTTGCTTAAATTGCTCGAAATATTACGAAATGGAATTGCTAGAATTTGACTTGGAAGCGCTATAGCTCGAATCTTCATGATGTCTACAACGAACACGCCCTCTGTAGCCGGGCCTGATAGCTCTGGTTCAAGGACCTCTGTACAACATTCTAGTTCAGGATATAGCTACTAAAAACTGAAAGAATAATTTCGAATTCGAAAATTATAAAGACAACACCAGCGCCAATGAAAAACTTAAATCTAACCTAGCTACATTCACAAAACTCACGAGACTAATATCTGCCTTGAACAGAAAATGGGCCTCCCTTAGAATGATGATCCTTAAATACCTCAAATGTTGACATTGATAGCGTATCAACGTATTTTACATGCGAAAGGTGGAAAAGATTATTACTGGTATTCGCCTCATTGCGAGGAAGCACACTGTATGGCCTAAGTGGGCTAACAGAAAATACTCATGCAGACGCGCGCATTAGGCTCAAACAGCTCCGTTGCAGGATGGGGCAATGGAGATACTATAGTGGCGATTCGCGACACTTGCCAGAGTCCTACAGGTAAACATACTGGTAGCAGCACTTCGGGGTAGAGAGGTACGGGTGAGGAAGTATCATACGTCGACAGTATTGGTCGCATTTTTTTGCTTTCTCGGCCGCAACTAGTTAGGCTGCCAGCTAAGTTGTTCTTCGCCCCACATCCAGCCACTGCTCATAGCACATTTTGCTGTACCAAAGATCTCTGCCTTACCCTGCATCGTATCTGCTTGTCACACGCTCTCTCCGTTAATTTGTTAAAGATCTGCGTAAGCTAGATATTGTCCGAACAACAGGGTAGCGGGTGGTAAAGACAAGCGGTGGGCGATAGCGTGAACAACCATTATCATTACCTATAATAGTTCTCCATTATAGTTTCCCTCGATCAATTCAACCAGCCGTATTGTAGTAACTTTCGCTTTCACTCCGAAGGCGGCACAGCCACTACACGCATTTCAACTGACGTTGGCTTCGTTGCTATAGTCTCAACATCAGAAGATCTGTAGATGGACAATGGAAGAGTAACGGGGGTGGACGTGAACGATGAGCGACTGCATAGCATCTCGCAGTTTATGAGCATGCGAATGCTGGCGAAGAAGAAAGTCTTGGCTGTTCTATCGCACACCCCGTACAAGGCTGCCGATAGAGAAGTGCGGATAGAGAAAACGACGGTGTGGATAACTTTGGCTGTTGGGAAGGGGGTCGCCTATTGTTACATAATGTGCGATTGCTACATGTAGCCCACTGTTTATGTCGCGTTTGATGCTAAGACGAGATATAAATTTATGAGCAATGTGCAGTAATGGTTATGCAACTGGCATGTCATACTGCGGTGTTCTTTCGTCGGTGGGTAACTGCACAAATGCGCAATAAACAATTGGCGGAAGAGGATATAGGGAGTGTTAACTGTTCGCATTATTGGGAAGTTTCCTTTTTAAAAGTAGCGTTTTTGCCAGGAACTCTATGCCTAAATGTCGTTGAACAGTTTTATTTGCCCTAAACAGACAATGCTCGAAGACGTAGGATCGCCTGGAAAACCTTGAATGAAAAATTATTCGGTAAGGAACACAAAACTTGAACGCTATTTGTATAACAGTGCTTCTTTATGCAAGTCAAAAGGGCATCGATCTAGTATGCATTTTAATTGTTGCGTGCAGACAAGAACCTTCAAAAAGTTATAAACAAAAAACGATAACGAGTGCCCAAAGCTGTCTATGTCAAAATGATTTTTCAGTTAAAAAAATTTTTCAGTTAGAGACATAAACTTCGGTCCATCAACGCACAGTACGTACTAACCAACGTATAACGATTTGAAAGATGTGCCTGTTCATACATGACATTGGTCATTGAAAAAACAACGCTTGTCGCTTGTTCTTAAATTCTAAATTTCGCTGAAAAAAATCAAGAGCTGGTGTCGACATGCGTGGTGCACGTTGCATAAACATTTCCAATAGGCAAAGCACATGTTTTGGAGACCATTATCCAACAAAACATAGTTCTTCGCACTATGAACCTAATACATAGTTATACTGCACCGTGTTGCATTTATATTATATAACATGTAGATACACTGTAACCCTGCATTACCGCTTGCATGGTGAAAAGGAGTTTTTTGTGATTATATTTGTTGATCTTGAATTTAAGTAGTTTGCTTGGATGATAGTACTTCTGTATTATACTCCCGAGTTCCAAGTAGAATGTCTGGATGCCGTGGCAAACAACATGCAGGTTAAGGTTTGGGCATAAACAAAATTGGCTTCACCTTGTTACTGGATCCGCCATTGTGCCAAATATCAAAAAAAAGGGCAAAGTTCCGTTTTAATCATGGGCTTCTTTAATACCATGGATTTGTTTGGATAATAATAACAATACATGATTATTTCAGAGTTGGCCGTCAGTGTCATGCACGTAGATAAAATTGTTACCTCAACTGGGCTGCACATATGGAATGCTCTCTAGAACCTAGTGTACCTCTGCTGATAACTTCAACTCCGTTTCTGGATTGTTTCATACGAATATTTCCTCAACCCATATCCAGTTCGCCATGACGTCTATCTAAACCCGCGTATTAAATCACTGGCACTTTTAAAAATAGAAACAGTCAGCTTGAGAAGAATCTGCAGCGTGTGCATTATACCATGTGCGTAGTGCAAAATCAATCGTCAGCATCTGCCGTTAGCGCAGAGCCGGATCCTTTTATATCCATGTCATTGTACCTATGAGTATATCCTGGTTTGACTGTGTGGCTGCACGGGTTAATTGCTTCTCAAACAGGCCTGCATCAGAGTCTGCTTCTTTTCTTGGTATGAAAAGCTCGCTGACGAGAATATGTTGTCCCATTTCTCATTGGCGCTCTATTGTGTCCACCGTCACGACCACGAGGCAAGAGCATCATCATCGGGACGCGATTTAATTCAAAGCGACGATGACGGTGGTGTAAGCGGCGTAATGGCGACCCGGTCCCGCATACTAGGAACCTGTGTGCTTTCGTTATGTTACGACACTCTATCAAAGTACACACAAACTCATCAACTCGGTAGGGTTGAATTGGTGTATCGTACATTTTACCTGTACAGCTATGGATTGCTTATGCCACTTTGAAGGACACAGGTCACTGCGTATGCACAGATGCAGGGGAAGACGCCGCCCCCTATTTTTTCTTAGCGCTGTGGTGGGAAACAACACGGGAAAGATGCCTCGTCTCCAACTTTTGTGCCCTTCGTCACTGGCTTGTCATTGTCGACGGCCGGCCACATGACTTTTACAAAATGCAGGTCTCAAGACTTATGGTTTAGCGCAGTTGCGGAGGCCTACCTCAAGACCTACCTAACTGTCACTGCAAGAACAGCAATTATGCTGTTGTCTTAACTAGCAATGGGTACCAGAACAACTGCACACAGCTTATCTGTTGGCTGTGTAATCTGCATGGGTCTCTGTTTACTAGCTAGATATTGCTTGCTACAGCAGGACTGCTTTGTTGTAGCCGTTTGCAAATGATCATTCTTGACTAAAACTCAAACAGTATCAAACACTTGGTCAGACCAGCTAGTTAACTTGTCTGGCGGTCTATCAGCTTCTTGCAAATACAATCGCCATCAATTGTGTACTCTAAATCAATGCGCATGTATACCTCTGCTCGTTCCAGCGGCTGACGAAGGCTCACTTCATTCGAGTAGCTCTATGGCTGAAACTGCCTGCAGTGACATTGAAAAAAAGATACGCTTGTCTATGTAATTTGCATGCAAGTGAATTTTGGGGCGCGGCAGTGGTTTTTCTCGAATGGTGACCATATATCGACATCTGGGTCTATGTATAATAGGCGCTTCTATAAAAGGTATTGATGTAAGAACTAAGTCACAGTAAAAAGAAATTAGGTATATTGATGAGTGATGGCCAGGAATTTCATCTTTTTCATTTTATGGATCATAAACAGGAAGTTACTGAATATACATTTGTAAGTTTAATAAATGGGCAAAGTGGCGAATATGTTTCTACTGTAACGTCAAAATTCACTGCTGTCGGAAGGATAGTAGGTGAAAGCTAGTTAGGCGCATAGTTTGTAAAAAAAATCGGAACTAATAAAATAACTCGACAATTTATCAAATCGTCGAGAAAGGATAGCAACTTCACCTTAAATTTGGAACTATTTTCGTAATTATTTCCATAAATTTGGAGTCGATCTAAGAAAAGGCTACGATATCGCAAATAAACTTAAGATATATAGACAAGAGGGCGCAGGTAGTAAGGCCCAGTTGTGAGCCTTACAGTATGGTTTTATGTTTTAGCCTTTGAAATGATTATTCGATCAAAATCGGCGCCACGAAAAAACGACTTTCTCAGCGTCAGTTTACAGCATTATGGTATAATATTGCTAATCCTCGTCAACTCTTGGCCTGCGCCTGCTCTTCTTAAGCCTCGTAGTAAGGAGCTTCTATGTCAGCTCCCCCAGTCGCCTGTCATCTGCAGCTAACCACAGTCCTGTAAACCACGGTAGCTCCTACCTGTTTTATGCTAGGTAAGTAGGTATTCCAATAGTGAATTGTTGCAGTTATCCATGGCTCATATTTATTCGTAACGAAGTGCATTCAGCGAACTCTGCTCTGTTTGAAAACGGCGCTCATGACGGTTGTTATTTGAAAGAATCAAGATGCAAGAGGAAGGCTTAGGTTCGAGAACTCGGATAGCTTTACTCCCGTTTTAGGGTTCCGTACCGTCACACCCCCGATTGGTGACGTTCGAACGCGGTGCAGTCCTGTATAGCCGAACGACTTTTTGCGGATCATATTCATTAATAATAACTCCTTTACCGAGGCAGAAATTCCGTATACCTTCGTTGTTAAGAGACACTTGTCTTGACTTCGAGACTGAAGCTCTTTCAGCTTTTCAACAACCTACTCTGCACACAAATTTCGTAAATTTCAAGATCTTGTAATATGGGTTCTCTGATGAAGGAAGGCGGATGGGAGAAGATCAGGTTTAACGGATCTTTCTGTAGGAATGTTTATACAATTTTTAGTTATCTATTGCATGTTAGTGTATCAGCGTACTTGAAATAACCGCATTTTAGGAAATTAGTTAGCATAATGCTTAGAAAATTGTATATACAAGGTCTAAAGTTTGAAGCGTGCTACAAACGACAAAGTTGCACGCACAATGTATTCTCAAATTTTTTTTGCACTAAAAAAAATTATCAATAAAAACAGCAAGGCAGGCACTATAATATACTACTGAGTTTATGCACGAAGTACAAAAACAGGAAAAAAAAAACTGGAATATCATAATAGAGTGAATTAGCTCCTACCTGACAAAGGTTTTTCCTAAGTGCGTATGTCATGCAACCGCTGTAGTGGACGATTATTCTAACATCAATGTTATTCAAATAGTACTTAATACAAGATAAAACCTACACTATCAACGGGATGAAAATTTAATTTGAAAACGTTTTAACCTATTATAATCGAAAGATGTGACAGTGTAAAAAAGGCCAAGCAGAGTTGACTAGCTCCTCAGCGGTTCTCAAATACGCAATGACCAGATCTTTCAATTGATTATCTTTCCAATGACAGCACAAAGCTAAAATAGCCTTTGATCTTCTTTGTTAGCTTTTGAGGCTCCTTTATTTATTTATTTTTAGCTAGCTTGTATTTTGAAGATTTTTATTCGCTTACTGATTATGTTCTGGGTATCTACTTTAGCTGGGATTGTTTTTGGTTGTTTGGATGAGAAAGTAAAAAATGCATGACCTACCCTTTTGGAGGTTTAGTTCACCGTTAGCATATTTATGGTCCGTATAAGGTGTCGAGGGCAATCAGGAACCCTCTCTGTTTGCAACACGTAACAACAATACTTAATATATAGGAAAATGGCCTATATATAATATAGTGTATCAGTGGGAAGTGGCTTCATGTAAATTTTAGCCGCTTAGGAATTTAAATTTGAATCGAGGACATACTCACCTATCCCGTCTTTTGCATAAAAAGCAGTTGCAAGTATACCACGAAACTATTTGTCTGTGTATTTCTTCTTCGTTCTTAGAAATAGGACAAATATACGACATAGGATGGTTTAAGATGGGTTACTAATAACAATTTTTGTTTACTTTAGGTTAAGTTTCCAATACAAGCCGTTTAGTTACAAGATTTTGCTATCTGTTTTCGTTGGATTGGATATAACAATGCATGATATCGTTCCGGTCTCTGAGACGCGGAAGTGAATGTGACCATTTAATTCACGTGGCGTGCTCTGTTTGTGTACTTCTAGAGGTGCGTCATCGATCCTTGTTCTTATCGCCAGTTTAGAACCCCAGAAAGAATGGGCTTTCATCAACCGTCATCGTCATGTGTAATTCTTTACTTAGAATGTTGTGAGATAAGATCGTAGTAGCGGCAAACAAGGATCCATGTCGAACTTAAGACAACAAACAACTTAGAATGTGACCAATACGATCATTGACTTTAAAACAGTGAACGTAGTTGAAAAAAAATCTCAGAATGTCATTGTTGACCAAGTAAACAACACGTTTCACGAAGTGTCTGATAATAGAATTGTATAGTATTTATTCGTGACATGTTATAGTTGTGTTTTTCCACTAGAAAATAGTTGTGCAAATCCCGCCGAAGGTACTTTCCCGAGGAAGCGAAAAAAGCGAAAAAGTTAGTTTCTGAAAAAGTTACGACACATATACGTCATACTTTGACAAATTGATATGACGAACAGGTGTGGTTGACTGTCATAAAACAAGTGTCAAGTCCTTCTATGATATGCTAGTCTTCGAATACATCAATATACGTTGATACTCTTTTTTTTATCCCTTTGATTTTATACAGCAGCATTTTGTGGCAGCATGCACCTTTGCATACAGCTCAGGGTGAAGACAATTTCCACAGTACAGATAGCCATATATGTTAAGGTCTTATGTCTGTGTGATGACATAATGACCAAACTAACCACTCTGTGTGTTCTTGAGTTTATTCTACTGGGTTCGTCTAACCTGATCATTACGATGCGACAGGATAAGTGCCGCAACGAGTGCTGGGGCGCAGTATAAAACGTTGATGGGCGGCATGTGTGGAACAGGGGGACATTAGCTGCACTTCGACATCCGTTGTTCACCGCCGCAGCAAATTAAAACGGAAAAGATTATCAATAGATTGCATTTACGCGGAAAGTAGGATTTAAGCCTTGAGCTTGAAGGGTTTGCCTGCAACAGTGGTTTTGCGAAAAGATGAAAGTAAGTTTGGTTAGAGGTGACAAGAGAGGCGGTGGCCTGTAGTACTACCGTTGCTGCTAACGTTGATGAGATGAAGGGCAGCGCCAATGCGACGAGACGTAGTTAGCTAGAGAGGCGACACGCACCCAAGACAGTCATTTGTTGTCTAACTAGGCCTATTCTGGCTTTAAAGGAGGGAAGCGGGTTCTCCTCGTAGCAGTTCCCTCTGAGACGATCGCTACCAACTGACCTCCCCTATTAGCCTATACCCCTCGCATCGACCTTTTTTCCTTTATGTTATTCATCATGGCCTGTTTGCTTCCTTTTTCTTTTCTGGTTAAACCCTACAACTCGGTCCTATTCCCCCGTCTCCCCCACTATGTGATCTAGTTAGGCTTGCACTTGGGCAAGTTTCAAAGTTTACCTGTTCCCTAAATGCTTATTTGACTCAGTCGAGTAGACTCCCCCCCCCCCGCCCTCTCTCTCTCTCAATCTTTCGGATTCGTTCTATGGCCTCTGTGCCGTTCTGTCCAGTCATCGTCCTATCGTCGAAGCGTTACGCGCCAGTCCCACTGTCACTGCTCCGGGTAGAAGTGACAATGATTGTCCTTATTGTTATACCAAAGCGCAGCACAGAGAACATTTCTATCATGTTAGGGCCATCACCGACCGCGCTTCTAGTGGTCCTATATAGGAGCTAGATGTCATGAGAAAGAAGCCAGCTCGGCATACAAGGCTGGAGATACACTGTCACACACCCACGTGTATACGGAAAGCCACCGAAGCCTCGAGGGTCCTCCCGGCCAGAGTCAGCTACAGAGTTTGCTTGTCTGCCTGCCAATCGCTAACCAAACAAATGGTGTTGCAGAGAACACAGCGACTACTGACCAGAACAAGCGACCAAGCAGAAGTACCTGTGTGTGCATATGGGCAAAAGAAGGATCGTCTGAATGAGGTCAACTGGCTGCCTGTTTGTCTCTGCAGGATAAGGACAGGAGAGAAACAAGGGGAAAAGGCATTGAAAGAATACGAATACAGAGGAGTCTTTCACGTGGTCTGTTTGTTGAACGCAGGTGTCATCCACCATAACGGCTACCATTCATTCTGGTCATTATGCCTCTATTAATGTTTCTAATACAATGATATGAGCGGGGCGTATGTCCACGTGCTGTTTCCCGTGTAACGCGGATACTTAGTTTCAAGCTCTGTTCGGTAGTAGCCAGAGAGCGACGACAATATGCCATCTGATACATGCAAAATGTGTCTACGCGAATCTTTCTCTTTAAAAAATAGCTTGTGCCATAGCTAACTTTTAGTTGTCGCTTTTATGACGGCATAGAATACCGTTGTTTTTGCACTAGGTGGGAGGGCTCGATACAAACAATCTGTAGAGACCAAAGAGGAGAGGGGATTACTATATTCGTCACCTAGAAATATATGTCTACGTCCAGATTCGACCGTAGAATATCGGTGTAACCTTCCAGTTAAGGGACAAACACGTTGCCGCTTCATCACCGCGAGGTGATCATCCTTTTTCCTGTCATCTTCTTAATATTAGTCTTTCCTCACCTCTTCTTATTTCATAGTAATAGCCGCTACACCGCTATTCACATAGGCACTTATATAGATTTCTATACAGTTACGAACACAGCGAAAGGGTCCCTAATTCCTTGGCCGATATAGCTTCTTATTGCTGTTCACTGAAGTTGTTCGGGCTTAACCGAAGTTCCCCTACTAGACATATCCGACCTTTGCCAGATTCAACATGTATGCATTAATGCTCAAGCACTATACACTTTAAGCTCATAATATATATTCTAGCCTAAATAGATCTATTTCATTACCGCGAAAGTATAGAAATAAAAAGTTGGTGCAAAGGATGGGGGGACGAGGTGCCGGAGGTTCAGATAAGTGAACAGCTCCGTGCTGTTACCACCAAAGAACAACTAATGTGTCGTGTTATAGACATCTTGACATCGACAGTTTAAATATTGGATGGAACCACGGCACGAAAATGGACAAAATGGCGAAGAAATAAAGGGTCCGATGGTTCGTTCGTTGACACGCTGGACACGCCCCGGACGCAAGCGCTAGATTACTAGTGTAACCAGTCAGCAGAAGCGCCTTGTATCAGATTCCGACGAGTGGTCGTCGTAATTGTTGTTGCCGTCGTAATTATTGTTGCCGTCGTCACCATCATTATCGAAAACGCGTCTGCTGTTGCTGCTGCAATTTTTAACTAAAGTACAACACACAGACGGACGTATAACCATAGGTACGTACATAGGCACAGAACACTGAATTTCGGGAAGCGAGTTTAAGCTTTTGTCGTGCGGAAACCACGACAGTGCACACAAGGAGGGAGAAGGAGGAGTGGTTTCATCGTTGTCCTATCACCCAATGTCGTCGCAGCGTTCACTAGCGTCCGGCCAGCCAGTGAGGGCCAACCAGGCTTTGTAACGATGCCTAACATACGCAGTATGTAGATAACCCACAACTGGCAGAAAACCAGACTAGGCCGTGCGTCTCTTTACCCCCCTTTTCCTGATGTTCGGTCAGCTCGCCTGATATAGCTCCAATGATGAGTAGCATAGCAAACGAGCAGTGGTAGCGACAACGCCTTTAACGGTGACGATGTAGGCCTTTGAGTCAACGAAACAGAGCGAAGCAGCAAAATTGAAATGCAGAACAGAATAAAAAAAATTAGGTTGCTGCCATTCTATCTTGCTTGCGAGCGGAAACCGCTCAAACTTTTTGCTCGGGCTTGAGTGAGTCCTAAAACAGTCAAACGAGGTTTGCTAAAGTAAGTTAAGGCGACCGCTGGGTGCCAGCCGAGCTGCGGGTCCAGTATGACGGAACAGAGGGCGACACCACCGGAATCGACCACAGCGTTTCCATTGTGCTGAGTCATACTGAATTTAGCGACCGGTACAAACGGCCACTGCAACGCCAGCGGTCGCAGCTGCGGCACCACCGCCGTGCAGCTGCCGCTTATTCTGGAAATATAGGAGGATCAGAAAAAGGTCAAGAGGATAAAAGGATGGAACGATAGTCCAGAATTAAAGTTTCTATTCAAAAGAACCGAAGCGGCTTTTACTGACGGCGAAGACCTAGGACCTGCGTTAGCTCGCATTAGTTACCACGATTTTGAGCATTTTATCCTATCAAACGTGCGTTTTCCTGACCACATGCCAATGGTTAGCCAGTTTTACCAGAGAAATATCTATGCTGGTACGCGGTTCGGCTCATCCGACTTTTCTTTCTTTAGCATTAAAAGAGTGTAAACAAGCTCTATTAATCGACATTGAACGATTAAACCTAAAGAGAAATTTTATACCAACTCGAGCAAATGTTGAATGATCGTCGTCGATTGTAGTAATATTCGCTGAAGCCGTTACACGTTCAACCGGCCTGTAGCATATCCGCATGTGCCTCTGATTATATAAGACGCTACCGATATTCAGCTCACATACGTACATCCGCAGTGTGTAATAATCCACGCTCAAAAGGCCAAATCCCACTATAAAACGTCTATTAGATACATATGCGAGCGAATAGTTTCAACAGTTTTTTTTTGCCTGGGATAATGATCTACTTGACATGCGTAATTCCTTTAGCTATCTTTGTAAGAATACTGGGAATCAGCGCCATAATCTTTTGACGCAGATGATAGGGCCTATAGTAATTCGATTACCGATAAACTGTTCCCACGTCGAAATGAGATAGCAAAGCTTCGCTGTGCCAAACCCATACCCAGTGGTGGCACTCTGTATTCCTCTCCATTGGCTCGCTCTATGCCCAACAGTGCTCGCTTTTTTTCGTTCTCCCATATCCCGACATTTGAAGTGGAAGACGACATAGAGAGAATTAGGCTTCATCACGGTGGTGTCACGAGAAACTCGTAATGCTATGCTAGGCCTTGTGTGGGGTACAAGTGGTGGTTAATAGTAAGGAAAAATGCTTCAACGAACATTCGTACCACAGAAAGGCCAATTAGACTCTTCTTTCCACACATGATATTTAGAATTTTATGCAAGAGACGACCACGTTTCCGGTCAGTGTAATCAACAAAATTCATGCAAATTATAGTATAAAGCAGGACCGGACTAATTTAATCGTGATAAATGTTTTAACCGTCCGTCCTTCTGAGCGTACTTCTGTTACGGATATTATAAGATGGTTATCAGTCAGGAGTTTAAGGATCATGTCCCTGTTGTAGGTCAAATAGATAGTCACATCGGGAAGGAAATGTTGTTGGCCCACAATCGCACATTGTAATGGCGCCTCGCAGACACTGCATCTATGGTATAGATGTCGCTATGATTATGCTGCAATAAACTTCAATACTCTATATTTAAATGTAACTAGTATAACCTCAACCATACAGCAGTATAAGCCATACAACGAGCAGAACATCAATATTTAATATAGCGACTTAGTGGTCGCCTTCCCTAATGCACGGGTATATTTACGGAAAATAAGGGCTATATTGGCCAGTCGACGGACATTTTATGCCATCGAAGCTGTGAGGTTTTTCCAGTGACATGTAACGTACAAGTTTCCCTGCCGGTCAGGCGACGTTCAGGTCAGCTTGTAGTTATATTTGCTATCAGGCAAAAGGAAACGACGGGATTAAGGCTGTTGCGAGCTAGTCGTAGAAAAAATAGTTAGTAGAGTTGAGGTAAGCTACGGCCAAGGTCGCAATTGCTCGGCAGCTGCACAATTGCGTGGTAGTCGTCGGCTCAGTGTTGCAACCTAGGGTGGCGGCTCTGGTTAGCCACTTGACGGCTCACTCGAGGCAGGTGCAACTAATCAGCTCTCTAAAGTTGACCTCTTCGGATTCGTATTGTTCTACGGCGACCCCCGGCGGTCTTTTGCTTACATCAGCCTTCCCACCGAAACCACTGACTCCGATCGACGCAGTGCGTGCCACGAACCGTACTGGACTGGTGATAGTAATTGGCTATAAATAGTATAATGTTAGTCGAAGCTCAACATCCTTGAAAGCTTTTTCCATTTACCAACAGCAGGCTAAAAAAGTACGGTAAGAAAGGGGTAAATCAACTTAAGGAAAATATTTATAATGAGCTAATCTCACATCACTAGCCCGGAATTTACAGATTCAACTAAGCCAACAAAGACTGCAAACAAAACCGCAATTACTAAAGTAAGTCTTTTGGGACAATAACTGAAAATGGAGGGGAATACTGATCTAACAATCGCGGTGCATTTGCGAGCCTAGGTTTTTTCAAAAGAGAAAGCATCTACCCATGCAAGGGGGGATTTTCGGCATGCTGCCCGTTAAAAGGCTTTTGATAATTCATGTTAATGTTCCTTCATTGCTTTGCAGTCTCTTTTTTCGAAATGGTGTGGTGCACGCCGATGGCACTTGGCAAAATCCAGCTCACTATCATATTATGGTTTATGAAGGAACAGTCCAGTCAAATGTAAGCGTTCACGCTGCACTAGGCAACTTTACATGTTGCTGGCCTAGGCGCTACTCGAATGATGAGACAACTTTCGTGATCGACTTTGTCTCGTGGACATTAATCCTATGTACTTTCAGCCCGTTTGCCGCTTAATATAACCTTATGCAGCGCCTCCGCCGTCGCCAAATTAAGTTTAGATAGCGACATACTTCTCCTTAAGGTACTTGAGATAGAAGCCAATGTCTGTTACTTCAGTATGGAAATACGGCAGTCCCTACACGGGCGAGTATATGTAGCAGCCGTAGTAAGTAAAGCCTCAAGTAAAACAGTTTGAGTTGAACTTCGCTTGTTATTGGGGACTAGCCAATTAAAGCAGTGATTAACGGCGAGTCCCGAATGCCAAACTAGAAGTACAATTGACTAGTGCCAAAAAAGAGTAATTGATTCTCCGCTGTCTGCTTAGTTGTTAGTAGTAGTGTGGTTAAGTAATAAATAGTACGTAATGAATTCCGACTTCAATATGAGATACGTGATCGTCTGTTGTATACAATTGTTTGTCTTTTGAACCTACTTCTTTCTCGTTTGGTTTGAGGTCGGATAAGAAACATTCATTTTCAAGTAGCAAGAGAGTCTTCTTTCTCTCTCCTGGTGATAGCGAACCACATGCGTAAAGCTAATTTTTCTTGAGGTCACAAATAGGAATAAGTTTGTCAATCTTACGCAGTACGCTGTACGATTTTTAACGTCCTACCTGATAAAAAATACACTGGTTCCTAATTAACCATAGTGACGTGTTAAGGTATTACTGCTAGCGCATTATCTGTCTCTAATTCTTTTTTAACCCCCGTGTTCAACCAAGTTGTAGCCGAGATCAGCTGTTCTGCCTGTCCCACACTGCAGTAATCAGCTCAGTCGGGTACGTTCTCGTCACATTAGTTATGGTGATAGCAACAACTAGATGAAGCCTTTGGTACATTGCGACCCCGTACGAACCTACTGAAAACATCGAACATAAAAGAGTTCTTCTTAGTTCCATCGCAAAAAACCTTATGTCTATCGAAATAAAGGCTATCCGTACTTTAGTTTACATTATTACTGTGTCTCAGAGTCAAATGATCCGCTTTTTCCACGAGGTTTACCTGTTGAATCTGCCTCATGCGACACGCGCCGTAGCGGACTCCTTTACTAAATCAACACCTTGCCAGTGCTACTGAAAGCAACATAATCCTTACAATAGAGGACAGCTCTTGTCCGCTTTTTGTTTGGTTCTAAACAAAAAAGAATCGTCTGTAATGGCAAGGAGAAATTCGTCCGAGCATTAATTTTTTCTAATGCTAAATGTGCTGCCAGCTGCTATTGTCGTTTTTATTTTTAAATTATCTCTGCTTGTGACAGTTTTTTATTGGAATGAACTTCCAACCATCTCAAGCAAACAGGTAAGAAGAAAGAAGGAATGTAACGCCCAAATAAGTTACATATCTACATTATTATGGTGTTGTACTTCATACCTAACTTTACAACGAACCCGGAGCTTATTTTTCCTTTGTCTTATACGTTCAACTGTCTTTTGTTCTAGTTTGATCAGTTGTACTGGAAAACCTAGGTTGGATAAGTCTAATGAAAATCTCTTGGGTTGCAGTTTACCATTTCAACATTTTTTTTTTTTTGTTATAGGTCATGAGTCGTAATGATAGATGATCATAGCCCAGGAAGTCAACTTATACTTACGAGTGCATTGATATATACAATAGACGCTCCTTCTTTCGATCATCATCAAAATAATGTCCTCCAAGTATAGGTTCTCAAGGACAGTGAGAACCCGCCATAACGTCATATTATCAGATTATCCTTACCTATTTACAGCTTAGCCAACAGCATTGAACAAGTTCCTACAGGGCATGACATAATTCGTGCACGCAAGAGCTAAAAAAACACTCGCACTTTGCGCGTTGTATACCCAGTATTTTGTTACATAAACAGCTAGGTGATTGCGATGTACCGCCGTTTTATGGAACACAACTTGCCGACGAACGTCATATTAGCATAAGTTGCTTTTGTTACACCTTAACGCAACCGCAAACGAGACTTCGCAGAAAACAGAAATACTTATTTTTTTAGCTAATGCCACTATTTACGAGCAGGTTCTCTCAATAGCTCTAAGACATGGCCTTTCTCGATTTTTTCGGCTTACAGCGGCTGAATAGCTAGCTCGGATGCCCTCCGTTAGTGTGCCATGGACAATCCGATACGTAAGCAATACACTTTGTGTGGTGAACCAAAATTCAAGATTCGACTCGTCCTTTCCGAAGTAAAGGGATAAAGCTCCGGCTGAATTGACTCCTCGTCCAACTGCTTGTAATCGTAGCAGCGGACAACAAATAGTCACTCCCCCTGTGCTGCTCTGGTCCTCACACATTCACGAGCAACGTGTCGTTCGGTCAAAAAGTATTTCCGACACGAGCCAGTGGGCCAAGAGACTTTTGAGTTGGAGCAAGATCTAAACCATGAACTTCATCCACATGTCGCCTGGTAGGCAAAATTGTTGGCCATGGTCCAAGAGGCTAAAAATACTGTACTTAGCTAGATCGCTTTTACTTGTCACTATTGCCGCCTACCTGCGTTACAGACGAGCATACAGTGTCATTGTCCTATGGCCTCTTCTTTGCTTGGTTATCTCTCTAGCAACGACGATATGGTGAGTGCAGTTAGGCAAGAAGAATCCAGAAAGCCACGCGCTCAAGCCCCTTGTTTTTCTTGCAGATGATTTTGTATGGGATCGCCGACGGGTTTACAATGGCGAGCAGCAAAACGGGTGTTTTTTGCAATAGCCGAACCACCAATATTAATCTCAGTTCTATCATGGTTTTATTAAGGTCGTACAAGGTTTGTTCAAGGAAAAAGAGGCTCTTTGACAGCCACGTTGGTTTGTCTGAAAGCTCCATGACAGAAAGTCTATTGAAGGAATTTCCAAACATTCAACTTAGACTGACTTAAATCAGCAAAGGGTTTTCCCATTACGGAATATTAATCATCCAGAAATATCCTTGTCGTTACTAATAAATGTCGGATAATCTTTTATCGTGTCGGATAATCTTATATCTGATATCGTTTTATCTTTATAATCGTGATCCAGGATTTTATTCATAGAGAAAATTACTTGCACATCTGTACACCTAACTTCCACAATCGTCTGCACCCACTTTACGAAATATGGATATAACGACAGATGTCATTTTTCGTAATTGTATACAGACATTGTTAATAGACATTTCTGAAATATGTGTAGATACGTTTTTAGCGATATGCTGACTGCCAGTTTGAGAACCAATTGAGACTCTAATAACGCGTGGTTAGAGTAGTGCGCAAGAAACATGTCGATCAACAAGAAAAGCCATATTAAAAATGAAAAAAAAAAACATAATAATCTGTTGCATCATGAGTAATAAAAAAAATAGATATCAAAACACAATCGTCTAAAGACACGCTACCGCTTTTACCCAGTCCCTAGCTGACCTATAAAGAAAAAGGTCAAATCCTTCGCATAAAAGACAAACCTGTGAATGTTATTGTGTGAACATGTCGTTATTGAATTTATAGAGGACCAATAACGTATTATACAAAAAGATGGAACAAATGTACCGCTAATTTTTTAACAAATCAAAATATATACCGCAATCGTGTATACTTCAATTTCAAATTCCGATTATAATTAGATGCAGAATTACAACAAGCCTTTTAGGCTTTGGCATGCTCACCAGTTATAGATCACGCTACGTACGTTTACAATAGCGTCCTGTCTATATATGACATCTACAAACGTCATCTGGAAGTTCAATTGATACCGTATGATTATTATTACTAGTATAATGTTAATTCAACTTATATAAGGTGCTCCTTTGCTGATTTTGGCTCAAGCGAGTTCCTATCTAAGCTTTAGTCTAATTCTATATTAGATACTAAAAATAGATACTAAAGGTATATTTTATGACGACCTTTCACAACGACAACACAGCCTATATATCTTAGATTTTATATTTATTAGCAGCCCTCTGTGAAATTAATATGACAGGCTTTGCAACTTGACAACACAATATAT